>NC_046374.1:7407335-7546332 GCF_011125445.2 Fundulus heteroclitus
AATCACTATCAGGATGAACACTCTGCATTTACTGTTTTATTTAAAGATATATGGGTATTTGTGTTTTCCTTCTATGGTCAACATACGTGACTAGGCCCCTTTAAGGCCACTATCTCCATCCTGTAGGACGGTAGCATGGGTAGAGCTGCTGCTCTTCAGTAAATTAGCTGATGCGGGCAGCTGTTGACTGTTTTCTTTCCCAACGGTCAACTGAGTTTGCTTGTTACGCAAAGTTAAATTAAAGCTAACGTAGTCCACCGCAGTCAGTGGCTGCTGATGTCTGTAGGTTCATGTGAAGTCTTCAGCTTGGCTGGTTGCCAACCTGGCTGCTTGCAGCTGTAAGTATAAAGACAATTATGGGCCAGCTAACGTCAGTTGTCAACACTAACCAGTTTCAGAAACAAACAGTGGCGCTGGAGCAGCAGAGGCCAGTCCTGATGGCTCTTCTGAAGATGAGCAAAGACAAGGTGAGATCGTTGTTCAAGTATCCAAGGGCGAGGCCAGGCCAGGCAATGACTCTCACTGTGGTTTGCTGGAGTCCAGAAGGAAATGGTGCCGTAAACCTTTCTGACAGAAAGGTCTCTTCTCCGCTCTTGAAATTCTTTAGATCGGGGCATCATGTGTTGATCTTTAACCTGCTTCATGTTGTCAGCCGGTTTAAAACAATGTTCTATTATTTAAAACTACACTGTCTGTTTAGGCTGCTTAGTAAATGGTAAATGTCCTGTAGTGTAGCGCTTTATCAAGTCCCAGGACCCCAAAGCGCTTTACACTACATTCAGTTTTTCATCTATTCATTCACACGCTGATGTGGACCTTAACTGTAAAACAGCAGCGCAGCCCGGGAGCAGAAAAACTGATGATCACAACTCTCCCAGTTGTTTCCTCACAGGCAAACATCAGCACACGGCTCCGGGAATTCCTATGGCGACAAGCTGACTAGAATGAAATTTTTAAATCAAGAAAAAGAAACTAAGCCATCACCATCCCAATACCCCTACAACCTAAAAGGTATTGCATCCAAAAACTACGACTGATACACTCAGACCGATCCCATAATTTATCATTCATGCTGAGGAACAAAAAAAGCTCTTTGAGGTCCTTTTGTTAGAAATTCTCTTCTGTGTTGGCACTAATCACTGAGCTGGTGGAGTCTGTTTATCTAACTAGCAAAAAGTCAGAATTAATTCTAATAGGATTAAAATGGGAGGCTTTCAAACAACACTGGAAATTCCAACTTAGTCATCCCATTGGTTCATTTCTTACATAATTCATAACACTAAATTATTAAGTCGTATTAATAATACATAAACATTGGAATGCAGGATCTTGTACCTGATTATCTTTTTCCAGCACTGTGTAAAATCCTGACATAATGTCTTTAATTCCAGTGTTGTGAAACTGATGGCTGTGAAGTCTGTTTTGAGGTATTTTGTTTAAATATTATATTCACTTGATCATAATCTAAACATAACATGGTCAGAAATATATGTTACAATTTTATAGTTGGTGTAGTCAATGTAGTCAGTTAAATATTTAGTTGTATTTTTATGGTCTTATTACATAATCAGTGTGCTCTGAGCAATATATTCCCGTAAAATGTGATGTCAGGGTTTGATGAGCAACTTTCTTATCTGTTTTCTGAACATCCTAGTGTACTGTGTTCTGTGCAACCAGCTTTTATCTTCATGTTTATATCCAGGGGTCAGATTCAGTCTGTTTTACTGAGGTCAATGGCTTATTGTTGCTTCATAATGCAGAGTAATATGTAACTTAATCCCAGTCTTTTTTTAAATAATTACTACCACTGTTGGTTTATCAGTTTAACTGTTGATATTGTGCTAACTGCAGTCAGTTATACGAGTGATTCTTCACCTCGCCCACCCACCTTATTCCCAAAAATAAGACACTTTGTCAACATCCATAAAAATCATAAAGATTCATTCATTTATTTTTTTCAGAAAGACAATGTTTGCCCTTGGAGGATATCCCTATAAAATGTGTCCATGGTAGTATGAACATGGCATTTGCATGGTTCTGCAGTTATTTATAATGTAATTTTACCTGTAAGGTTTACAGCTGGGGTTTGTGGGGAAAATCCCATAGAACGAGTGTATAAAAGGAATGGCGGAACCACAATTTGTACATATGAACATAGTTATACGGTATGTCTTAGATTTTTGTGCAAACCACCACCACACAGTGAATTTATGATAGAATATGAGAAAGTATTAGTAAGTGCAGATAAATATTAATATTTGAGTCTTTATAAGGTATGCTTTTTAAAGCATAAACAAGCTTTTAATGGTAATATAAATTATTACTTTTCATAGAAATTTTGCCTAGAAGATGGGTATACATTGAGGGTACATTGTCATGTTGTCATGCTTAAAAACGTCACTGGATTTTGTGGAGTTCACAGAAACATGTCTCACTAGTTAACTAGTTGACAAAAATGGCTTACATGTATATGACAATTATGCCTGATATCAAGATATCAGAATAAATGCTCAATCGGCTTTCCATAATGGAGACCATTTCTAACCAGCTATTATCTTCCCTCTAGTAGAGAACTGTCTGTGGGTTAATTACAAACAGTTTTTATTTACAGCTGGGCTGAGGCAATAGTGGATTTGTATCAACTTCAAGCAACTCGAGACTGAAAAAGGATGCTTTTTAAACCTTTAAAGCCAGAGTCACATTTGTATGAGACACCTATTAAACAATAAAGACCGAGCTGGTAAGCAGGACCGTGACAATAACCTCTCACACTACTAACCAATAGACCGAAAAACAGCTTCTTTCCAAAAGCTGTAAGGGCTATCACCCCCTGCTGAGATGTTTGTCTGTTACATGTTACAAACACACTACTCAGGGAATGTCTGGCTGGACACCCATCCATGCAGATTGCACAGTTCTGTAAAACTGAGGCTTAAAATTATTGTGCAGTATTTACTGAGGGGGCATGAGTGCATCATCAAGAGATTTGGGTGATAAATTCATGCAACACAGTAATTTATACCATTCACAAAGGGACTGCTATCAGACCTTTTGGACTCGAATACAAATCTTATCAGACCCTAAAGATTGTTTGCATGTTTTAAGCTTCTCGGGAAGGGCAAAAGAAGGACAAATGCTTAATTTTATGGAAAAAAATGTTAGGGGTGGCAACACTTTCGAACAGGAATGCAACAAAAAAAATTCTAATTGTTTAACATGATTAGACATTGGTCTAATCATGTTTGTACCAACAAGGAGAACACGTCACTAAAATGCATTGAAGAAGGAACAACATTCATGAAGTCTTTTTTTTTTTAAAAAACTTTATTTACACATATGAAAATCAAAATGTACCACTACAATGGCTATACAGCTTAACCAAACAAAGCTACACCTAAGTCATTCCTTTCTATTTTTGAACATTGATTTCCAAATCATTACAACTTACCTTTGCATCTTTTGCATGTAAAGACAGCTGAAGGTATTTATTTTGCTGCCAGTATCTAATAAATGGAGTACTCCCCTACCAGACTTTACACTGACTGACAAACAGTTAAGCACCAAGTGAAGCACTCAGGAGGGAAAGTCCAAATTAGACATAACTGTCTATATAGCCCAGCATGGTTCTTCAAACAATTCTAGGCTGGTGCATCCATGCAATTAAATACATTACCTGATTTAATGTGATCACGTTCTAAATGAAGAGCTGCACTCCTATGCAAATTCCTGTTTTGGTGTATTTTATTTCTTTCTTTTTGTTCGTTTTATGAAAAGCCAAAAACGTCAATAACACATGAAATCTAATTTTTATTTTTATTCAAAGCAGATGTTACAAAACACAATTAGGGCAAGAGGGGGCACTATCTACATCACTAGCTTGTTAGACTCATCTGGAATTCGACCCATTGTTCATGTACGATGTCCAGTCTGCCCACGGCCCACTAAACCCTGTCTGAGGATGAGACTGAATATGTTTAGTTCAATGCTTTCCATTGTATCCCAGGCTGCGGACTGAAAGCCTGGGATCTTGATTGATAGGGATAAAAAAAAATTTAAAACAAAAAAAATAAATAAAAACGACAGCAATCTTGCCAGCAGGTTAATTTTCACTAAATCAATCCTAGAGCTACAATCCATTATTAACAATGATTATTTTGTCATAATTTATGTTATAAAGCTTGTTCAAAACTTGGTTGATGGATATATTTAATTGACTTAATGTCTAATTTCCGTTTATATTCCTGCATGTCTTGCCTGGTGGGTAATTGCCGTATTTTTCGCATTATAAGGCAAACCTAAAATCCTTAAATTTTCTCAAAAATTGATAGTGCGCCTTACATATGATTACCGTACTTCTTGTGCTTACTGATTTTATGTAGTACAATGCGATCAAAAAGCATCTCTCTCTCTCTCTAGGTGATTTTATTCTACTCTTTGTGGTGGATCAGCATTGGACTATTATAAAACCATGGATATAAAAGTGAAATTAAAAGATTTTTTTTCAAAAATATAAAAAAAAGAAAAGAAAACTTTTTTACTATTTTGCCATGCCCCCAATGGCGTTCCCAGTTTCACTTTTAAGAAAATGGCCAAATAAATTGTGCTGTTTCCATAATAATACGGATGAGGCATTATGAATACTGTATTTTTTTTTAGTAAAAACTTTTTTTTGTTTAAAATTACTATTTATTATTTGTCCCTGGGGCTGAACAATTAATCACATTTGAAATATAATCGCAAAAAAACGCAATTTCCAAATCGCAGAGGTCTGCAATTTTTGGCTATGTAACAATTAATGGATAAAACACATCCTTTAGGTGTCTGTAATATGTTTAAAGTGGGTTTGCATCCACATGGAAGAGGAAAGAATTGCAGCAGTGAGAAAATCTAATTTTATTGTTATTTGTTTTAGAGTTTACACAATCAATACCTTTTAACTAGAAACTCTCAGGAATCGCACTATAGCTTTAGGTACTGGTCAAACCGCTTAATAGACTTGTTTGTTGGTTGCACTGTATGCTCAACAAGGATTGATGTCCACAAGCTGTTCTCTTGAATAATATTCTGCTTAATAAAAAGTTAAATTTCATGTTTTAAATAGTCCTTGTTTACAAACATCTATATTTACAAACCTTTTTTTTTTTTTGCTTGTGGTTAATGCAGAAAAAATTTAAAAATTAAATTGCAATTAAGGATGAAATTCCAGTTATGGTTGAAATATAACGCAATTTGGATTTCTGGCAAAATCGTACAGCCCAAATCAGATGTTATGACCAAACAGTGCCATGACATCGTGAGTACACTGCTGTGGAAAAAATAACCATATTTGCACTGTAACAACCTCATTTTTTTTTTCATCACAGTGGAAAATTGTTCCAGTATCATTGCAAGCAAAGAACACAGCTCAAAACTGTGTTCTAAAAAATGCTAATAACTGAATTTCAAAGTATATGGTGAGTGACAGCAGAGGAGCTACAATGAACGGCTAACCGCTAAGCTAGCCGCTAAGCTAACCGGCTACATAAACACTAGAGGTGTGCATGCGCAGCCAGCAAGTGGAAACTAACGAGGAATGAGCGCGCACACTGGCGTTACGTGAACAAGTCACAATGATTGGCATGTGAGACAACCAATAGATAAGGCGATTCCCCCGGAACTTGAGGGACAGAGGGAAGCGAAAGCAGGACCAAAACTCTGACCAATCATTGCTCTTCAGATGAAAGAGCAGTGATTGGTCAGAGTTTTAAAGGCCTGCAGCTCCCACAGAGATCGATTTTAACCTTTTTTTCTGAATGCACTGACTACTTTCAGGATGGAAGGACGATTTTACCCAGTATAATAAAACGTGTTTCTTAACAAGAACTTTTGTGCATGCAAAAGTTGACCCTAAATTTTTGCAGCTGGCATTTTTTCAGATTTGCATTAGTAGACAGTTTAACAAATCCCATTCCTTTCAAATGACTTTTTACAGATTACGTTCTACACTGCTGGTGGCAGGGCTTCCTCTGAAAGGTGAAGCAAAGACACACTTTTATTGGTTTGCGTGGGTGTTAGCAATAGCATATCTTCATCTTCACTCTATCCTTCAGGGGAATCCTCACACCAGAACTTTAGAGAACACAAATATGTAAAATCCAGTTTGAAACGGATACAATTCATTAAACTGTCTCCATAAAACATTGAAATGATAAACTCTAAAAATAAAATTCTGAAAAACTATAAAACTGCAAAAATGTAGGTTTAACTTCTGCATATTTTTTTTTTTTTTTGCAACAAATGTTTTGCTTCTGTTCTTTGCTTGCAATAATACTGGAACAAATTTCTCTCCATACTTTTATTAATATATTTATTTCCATTTAAATTTTTATATACTTTCACATAATGCCTTTATGCCAGAATCGCTAAAAAAAACTATATTAAATTCCTTGTTTGTGCACACAATCTAGGCAAATAAAGCAGATCCTGATGCTGGAAAAAATGTGAGCACAATAATTCATAAGGAGTATCCTGAACCACTGCAGAATATTTGCATCTGGCCTACTGGAGAACCAAAATGTGACTCCTTTCAGATCTCAAGAGCTGGTAACCATGACTAATTTTGCAACATGACATCACTTTATATCTGTGGACATTTACTCATTGTTTGCCCTGTTACTGCTGTGTTTCGTTCTGATTTGTGATCCCAACAACTGCGTTCTGGTGCTCACTCTAGAAGTGCTAAGTTCTTGCCAACTAATTTATGTATTCAAGTGGGCTTGGATTGGAGCTGTCCTTGGTGCTTAAGAGGTGCTCAACTAGTTTTGCCAGTAAGCATAAATGTATAACCTGGCCAGTCAGATTAATAATGTATTCCACTCCGTTCTGCACATTATCAATTTGGTCTCCTCCCATCAAATCCGTTCGGGGAAAGAAGGGGCATTCAGCAGAACTCTCCGAGCTGATTGGACACAGCAACACTTAGTGCCCACCTACCAATGGCTGGTTTTAACCAATCACGGTAGCAAATGGGAAATCACAAGAAGTTACAGTGGTCAAGGCGCACTTATTTGGATAGTGACACCAATGGATTCTGACAAAACAAGATGTGGGAGCAGCAGCTACGCGTGCGTCCTCCCGCGCTCAGCAGCTTTTGCTTTCCTTACAGTTGGTATGTCCCACCTTAAAACATAATACTGCAACATGATTGGCCAGAATTGTTTTTTTTTTTTTTGTTTGGTTCCCAATGATTGAGGTGGGAGCGGGACAAGATGGAGTCTCGTAAGCTTGTGAATGCACAAATACAGAGAGAATTCAGCTTATAGGCAAGGTTAGAGAATGAGTACAAGTAAATGTTACCAAGCTGTATGACTGAATATAACTAACAAAAGTGACACAAGCTAAACACATGCCATCCTTACTGGTAAACGCTCTTACCTGTACACCATGAGGGTCTTCACAGCTGCCTTTCATGTAACCATGTAAGATGTCTTTTTATATATATATAGATATAATTTTACCGAGTTTATTTGCGGAAATAACACCATTTTGGCAGAGGGAGAAGGGGCAAGTCGAGTATTCCACTGATGGAAAGAGTCAAGTTTGGGATCTCACAAGAAAGACGACACATTTTTGACCGACACACCGACCTTGACAAAGCTATTTATTATGTCATTACCAAATAATTTTTGTATGTTTTCAAACGTTTAAAGTCCTGTCATGAATTAGAGCTGAGTGGGATGATCGAATTAGGAAAAAAAATCTACTACATGAATCGGCTTTTATAGAAACAGCATCAGCATCGTTTTTGAACCACTCTGCATTAATCTGACTCAATCCTTCACATTAACGCTTCAGAGTTTGATGGATAACCGACATGATGGAAAAACCGTGCAGACTACAAATCTGTATGAGGTCTAAAGCTTTGCCATAATTATGTCGCAGAGATAAATTCAGGCTTCAGGGAGTAAAAAAAAAAAAAAATCGTAATTACTGAAACGGTGCAAAAAAATAAAGTAATAGAAAACATACCACGCCTAACTGAGACGTCAAAGCAATTAAAACACTACAAAAAACTGTAAAAATAAGAACTGTCCCAAGTTAAAACAGCAAGAGACGTCAACGACGCCAGTGTGGTTCTTCCCGTGATCATCGAAGGGTTACGCAACGCGCCAAGCCGCAGTGATGGAGAGGATAGAGGGACGAGCATCAGGAGGTGGCGTGCGCCGACGCAGTCGGACAAAATTCCTGAAAAAGAGCAAATGACAAAAATGAACTACCTGCAGCTCTAAAGTAAAGCGCGCTGCTCCATCACTAATATTGATTGTGCTGGCTTCCAAGGCCAGAAACTTTGAACCGGTGCGATGTTTGAAATTTTTCGGCCGAATAATTTATCTTTGACGAATATTGTCCGATTTTTAAAACTAAAGGTCCAGGCAAATGCGTCGACGTGCCTAGAAATCCAACCACCTGGACACACAACTTTTAGAAACTTGATTTACCCACAGGATCAACAGCATGTGGGTTGACTTAAAAGCTGCCTCTACCTTTAGAGGTACATAACGCTATTTAGAGCGGGATATGAAGACGGAACTCTGTCGGATCTATATCTCACCTTCACATGACGGAATATCAATATGAGTAGCGTGCAGGCGGAGGTGGAGGCAGCCTGTCTGCGTAGGGGTCCCTTGCACGTGGAACTGCGTATGCAGGGACCCGGGCAACAGGAGACAGCCGAGAGCGCTCGTAGGCATAGCCGTTACTGGGCGGAGGGGGTAGCGGCGTGTTAGGTGCCCTCCTGATAGGGCTGCGATCTCGGGCGTAGTACGATGAGGGGGGAGGCGGAGGGGGAGGCGGGAGGGGCCGACGCTCGTATGGATCAAGCGGTGAGCTCAAAGGACGACCTCGAACGACAGCTGAGGGCGGGGGCGGAGGAGGTGGGGGAATAGCACGGTGCTGTTCGTAGGGGGGGATGCCGTACGGACGGGCTCTGTACTTCTCATAGTAATCTACCATATTGTATCTCTCCCTTTCACCCTCATAGGGCCGCTCTGGATAAACAGCCCGCCTGGGGGGAGGAGGCGGCAGCGGAGGAGCCGGGTAACCCGGGGGCATGGGGCGAGGCCTCATGTAGCCGGGTGGGGGAGGCTCGGGTCGCTCTCCTGGGTAGTGGGGAGGCCAGTAGCCCCCCCTGTCTGGGGGAGGAGGTGGGTACTCTTCGCCTTCTTCATATCTAGGTCGACTCTTAGAAACCTGAACATGGATGCGTTTGTCTGGGGGGAAAAAATGAGAAGGAATAGAGATTAAAAGGTGCATTTCAGTTGGCAAGACATTTTATTTCCTCTTTCTCTGTGCTTCTGAGGTTCTTTCTCACCTTGAAACTCTGCATTATCGAGTCCCTTCATCGCATCCATGGCCTCGTCATAATTGGGCATGTGCACAAAGGCAAAGTTCTTGACTATAGCGCACTCCGTGACCGTGCCGTACTCTTCAAACAGAGCGCGGAGCTCGTCATCGGAGCCCTTCTCCACGTTGGCGACGTGCAGCTTGACCGGGCCCTGGTTCTTCCCGTGACTGGCCTCGACGTTGATCGGCGTGCCGTGCATTTTGTGCAGGTGGAGGGTCTTGATGGCTTTGGTGGCCGCCTTGCGGTCCTCCATGTGGACGAAGGCGAAGTTTTTAATGATGGCGCACTCGGTGACCTTGCCGTACTCGGCAAACAGCTCCTTGATTTCATCCTCGGTGGCTTCTTGGGGAAGGTTCCCCACAAAAATCTTCACCATTGCTGCAGATCTGATTAAAAAAAACCAACACAGAACAGGAAAGTTAGAAAAACAGAGAAAATGGAACGGTTCTGCACTGCCCCTCAGCTGTGAAACACTTTGTCTCCACAGACTGTGACACGCTTCCACAAAGGCATTAAAACCTTTGCTTTCACCCAATACCTTTCATGATCTCCCTTTAAATGCTTCGTCTTGCCTCTTATTTTCTATACGTTTATTGCACTATACTTTTACTTCTGCATTTAATATCCCCGTTTCTATTATGTTTCTTGTTTTATTAACCGTGGCACCGTAAGATTTCAAATATGCATCCGAGTTTTCAATACTCCTAAAATGTTATAAAGATTAAGTATTTGATTTATCGCTACACACCGGGTTCTACTAATCTAATAGACTTTACGGGTCAAATGTTGTTGGGAGGACAAAATAAAAGATTGAACTTTGTTTTAGTGAAGCTTTGCTCAGTTTGATCATTTAGTCCACTGAGCTATATAATACACTGGAGTGCTGATTTTGCCGAAAAACTGAAGTCACTGGCCGCCATCTTGCTACTCCCTACTCTCACAGAATCCCATAGGATTTGCTTGCAACAACAAGCAGTTTTCTGACTGTGTGAAAATATTTCACAGGTAATTCTACAGTCAGTGGATGTACTAACACTATCAACTACTGGGAAATTAGGTGCTGAAATATTTTACATGTCATTCATATTAAATATATATATATATGTATATATAAGTATGTGTATATGTATATATGTATATATATGTATACACATATGTAAATATATGTTTTTGTATATTGTTATTTATATATTTATAAATGTTAAACATATATATTTAAATGAATAAAATGCAAAATATTTCAGCACATGACTTTCTCAGTACTTGATATTTTTTAGAACATAACATAAAAGTATATGGCATTTGACATTTTAAAAGTCTTAAGCCCCCCCTGAACATGAGAAAATCCTCGTTATTCGATGCTGTAGCGCACATATTCCTAGTTACTGGGGGGAAATAGGGAGTACCAATATGGCGGCTGGTGGCTTCAAAGCGACTCGTTCAAACAGACGGTGATTAGCACTCCAGTGTATTATATAGCTCAGTGATTTAGTCCCGGATGACGCGGATTAGCTCTGCGAGGCTGATGCTAACTTCAACATCCCATTAAGAACTAGAGAGCCTAGCTTGTCTAAAAAAAAAAAAAAAAAAAAAAAATCGGATCGTGTTCTGTCTCCCTCTCTTAATAATCATTTTTCATCAAAGATCAGCCCGTTTTACTGATTACTCGTTTATAGTTGGACATGCAGACTCGTGTTGCATTCAGAAACAATGATTTGTGCCTCGTGTAGCCTTAGCCTAGCTCCGCTTCTATAGCTAACAGTTGGTGTTACAATACAAAGAGACGGCCACCAACCAGACTGCTGAAAACAATTGCTTTGGAAAGCCAAAATACAACATGACCGAGGTACACACGACAATACACGCACACACGTTTTAATTACCTTCGTAAGAAGCGCCCAAAACAGTCTGGCGTTACACTCGAGGTATCCTCCTACCAACTTCCTTCCTGTTCAACTAGGTCCGCTTGTCCCACACAATGTGAAGGGCGCCCCCTACTGGTCTGGAGGAAATTCTCATCTGCAATTTCCGTAAAAGCTACAGTAGCCCAATTTATTAAAAAAACAAAAAAAAAAAAATAAAAAGGGATTAGAGGAGATCACACTTTCAACCTAGAATGTACCAACTTGTAGCTTTCCTCGTCATATTAATTATGGAAATATTACGAGACCATGTTGCTTCTTTTCTTGTCTTATCAACTTTAAATTGCTGCCAAGATTCCTGTGCTGGTCGTCAGTAGATCCATTTTCCTTCAAACATTTTATTGAAAGCTACCATGTCCTAAATTTAGACAAAGTCTGAATAATTATTTTTAAAAGACAGGAAGAAGTGGTGCCCGGTGCTGCTTATCGAATAGGCAGGAATAACCCGTCATCACTTTGCAAAGTCACATCAAAACATAAAACAAGATGGCTTATGATACCAAGCAGAAAATGTTAAGCACCTGATGACTTGGGATTGTTTTGCAGGTACAAGAGCTGGAAACCTTGCAGCTGAGTCGACCATGAACTGCTCTGTATATATTCTGGAGTCAGAAGTCTGACCTCTGCAGCTTGCGTAAACTGGGACACCAACAGGGCGATGATCCCAAACACTGCGGAAAATCTACCTTACAATGGCTAAAGAGAAAACGAGGTCAATCTACTGTATCACTTAGTCCACATGCTGTGGATGAAATCTGAATAAATGATGCACTCAAACCTTGATGAAACGAATGAAAGTTGTCGTTCCTGATTCTCCAAACGTTCTTTCAAGAAGTTTCCCAGGTTTCGCGGCTTGATGGATGTGGAATATGGATAGAAAGCAATGACAGTTTACACAAGGCTGGGTTAATGTATAACAGTTTATTTTTACAGGGTTCATTTCCGATAAGTGCTGAAGGCTACACAATTGTGAAACTGTACAAACTTCCCTATTGTTAAAGGTTTCTCCAGGGCACGCCAGAGCGGTCATGTTACAATGAGGTCATCTAATGAAAGGTTGCTTGAAATAGGAAACTATTCTGCCCAAAAAAACACAGGCGTGGAAAAAAAGTGGACGGTAGTGGGATATTGAATTGTCAGAGCTGCAGCTTGAGTTTATTCTTTGTCCTATTCAACAGCAACTCCACATCAAAACTGACAATTATCTGCTGGTTTGTTTGACTGATAGTAACAAACCGAACCACCCAGTGAATCTTTCCGAACACATTAATTAACTAACTAATTGTTGATTAATTAACTGTACTACATTTAAGCCTGATTTAACAGGAGTGATGTACTACATCACTGCTCATTGCTCGGATGTATGTCCTGTAAGAACATAAAATGTGTAAGGACTTAGATTAAGTTAGAGAGAAAGAAAGAAAGAGGAGAGATCTTTACAAACTCCTCGGCTTTCCCCAATACAAGGAAATCCTGTTTTTGATCCAGGCGTGATAGATAGAGATTAGACTATCTGGGCATGCCAAGGAATTAGAAAGTCGTGTGATTTGTTTGTGGGATCCTCCTTATCCATGTTTGGTTTAGTTCAAACTAAATATATTCTCGCCAGTGGTAATTTTTGGATACCTCCAAGTTCGAGATTTTTATATATATATAAATGAAAAAAAAGCTAAATTTGCTTCCAATGCTTCCAATGTTGCACCAATATGGCAAACTGAACTGTGCGTAGTTATCCTGAGGATGTCATTTGGAAGCAAGAAAAGAAAGTAGATCTGCTTGTAATCCCGCCAGGTTTTTACTGGTTAAAATTATTCACAGACTGAAAATATCTCCAGTCAAAAAAGACACAATGAACCCCCAAACCTCTCCTAACCGTCTTAAATTCACATCAGCGGCGGGTACAAACACTTGTTGTGTTTGGTCTTCTCTACAATTCGTTTGTACTGGCTGGACGTTTCTTAAAGATACGAGCGATACATTTGGTGTTACCTTGGCCCTTGATCCTGTTTCGCTGCGTTTAGGACACAGGGACAGTAAAACCAGCCCTGTTTCTGACAGACTTTATGATCTCCTCGCCTGTGCTGCCCATAAAAAGATTTTCTTGTAATGGATCACAGACAAACTTCCTCCTGAAATATCTTGTCACAAATTTATCATGGAGCTTTTCCATTGGAGAGTTGAACCTGCTCTCTTGATTCTACAACAGGACTGTTAAGCATCAGGACTCCTTATCTCTGCATCTATATTTAACAGCACTGTTATAGAATAACCACAAATCTTATTCTGTTGTTTTTCTTGTGTTGCACCATATTTTCTATTTGATGTGCAGTTCTGTGTTATGCTGAGCCCTGTTCTTACACGTATTGTTTTGAATTTATTAAAAAAAAAAGAAAGAAAAATAAATGGGGGGAGAGATTTACGACTACTGGAACAAACAGAATACCTAATGGTGGATTTTTGGAATAACTCACAGGGTCACGTGGTGCGGGGGGGGGGGGTGACAACAGGCTGCAGAGCAGTTAGGAGGAGCCTTTCCTGTTTTTACAAGCAGAAGCAGCAGAAGCAGCAGTGTTGCTTACTTCTCCCTCTGTGCTTAGAGACGTTCTTTGATCGATTTCTTTTCTGTGGGTGGAGGTGAAAACAATTTCTCGTCTTCACTTTTAAACATTTACCTTTTAGGTAAGACTAAAACATGTGTGACAGTTCCCTTCAGTGCGTATGTTTGTATATTTTGTATGAAACTGAAACTATCTCGAGTCAAGTTGTCTCTAATGGTCCGTCTGTTTGCCTTTTATCTCCTCTGATCTGTTGGCAGATTGGCTCAGGATCTCTTCATGAAGAACGGGTCTGAGACGATGGAGACAGAGGAGGACCTCCTCACTCTGCTCCACATCAAGCTGTACCACCCGCAGCAGAGCTGCAAAGGTCTCTACAGCTTGCTGCCCCTGGGGACCAGGAGCAGACACTCTGCTGATGATCCTCTCAGGCTGGGCCGTGACGCCCAGGCCTGCACCTACTGTCTGGCTGACCCTCGGGTGTCCCGTAAGCAGCTGGCCCTCAGCGCCTACCGTACACCCCAGAGCCCCGAGATCCTCTTCAGCGTCCAGAACCTGAGCCAGAGGGGGCGACTGTCGGTGAACGGCTCGTCGCTGGGCCACCTGGAGAAGATGGACCTTCCGGACAAGGCTCTGATCCGCTTCGGAGAGTACGAGGTGCTCATCGTTCGGGAGTCCGGAGAGGCCAAGGCCAGCTTTGAGGTGGACCTGGAGGTGCTGCCAGTGTCCCCGTCCAGAGAGACATGCACCAGTGAGCCGGGAAGGGCACCTGTCATGGACACAGGCTCGGCCAATCATAACACAGCTGGGCTCAGAGAGGAAAGCCCTCAGGAGACTGATGAGACTGTCATCTATCACTCATGATGAACAGGCTGGACCTGACTAAACGTCAAGGAAATATACATTGCTGTCCCATTTGTTACAGTAAGATTTATTTTAGTAAGAATATCCATATTTTATATGAAATCATGTAATCATTTTATACCTTGACGTTTACTAATAGTGTGATAAAACCAGTCTTAAATGACAGCTTTTGTTATTATAAAAAAAATGTGATGTGAAGTTTACTTCTAAATCCTACACTTAAGCAATAAACTTTCATTCAAGATTTGTACATTTGTAGATTGTACGATTCTTCAGAGCACTGTTGCCTCGCAAATGTGCTCTTTGATGGACTGCTGATCTGTCTAGGGTGTGCCCTGCCTCTTGTCCAGTCACAATCACAATCAACTTTGTCAAGTTTGTTGGTCCAAGCAGGGAATTTAACTTCGGATTCCAGCGCTCGCATTGTACAAGGAAAGAAATAAGTGCAGTATGACTGGTCCTTGCTGAAGAAGCTGACTTTCAGAGTTCTGTGTCCAAACATATTAACAGAAAATGAAGTGGAAGGAAGAAGTATGGTAGGAAACTGTGCACAGGCAACAGGGAGAACCACTTCACAAGGAGCGGACTGAGGCTGGAGTCAGAGCATTAAGAGCCTCCACACAGGAGTGTCAAGCCACTCCTGAACCAGACAAACATCAGAACATCAGAGACATTTTACCTGGAATAAGGAGAGAAAGAACTGGACTGGTCGTTCAGTGGCCCAAAGTCAATTCTACATTTCACTTGGAAATCAAGGCCCCAGAGTCTGGAGGAAGAGAGAGGCTCAGAATCCACGTTGCTTAAAGCCAAGTGAAAGTTCCCCCATTCAGTGATGGTTTGGGGGGCCATGTCATCTGCTGGTTCTGGTCCACTGAGTTTCCTGAAGTCCAGTCACCACAGCCATCTACCAGGACATTTTAGAGCACTTCCTGCATCCTTCTGCTGGCAAGCTTTGTGGAGATGCTGATTTCATTTTCTAGCAGGACTTGGTAACTGTTCACACTGCCACAAGGTACCAACAGGAACACCATGGTTCAGTGACCACGGTGTTCCTGTTTTTGATTGGCCAGCAAATTCACCTGAGCTGAACCCCACATAGTCCATGGAGTGTTGTCAAGAGGAAGATAAGTCACCAGACCAAACAAGCCATGTAACCTGAAGGCTGCTGTCACTCCGGGCTTCCTGAACACCTCAGCAGAACCACAGGCTGACCGCCTCCATGTCACGTTGCATGGATGCAGGACTTCATGCAGGAGTGCATAGAAATCGACACACTATTCAGAAACATGGCATTTCTGTAAAATGTCCTTTTGTTGTTGAACTGATGGAATATTCACATTTTCTGACAATTTAAATGTTGAGTTTTCGTTGTCTGTAAGCCAATATCATGCCAATTACAAGAAATACAGGCTGAAAATGTCCCTCTACATGTAACGTATCTGTTTGACCCTCTGAAATGAATGATAAACCATTTAACTTTTTTTCTACTTTTAGATCTGTTCTGTTGAGTTTAACATTAATCTACATTTCTGTACAGTTCAAACGACATTTTAAAGATCTTGCACAGCCAGCATTTTATTTTACTCTGTAATGAAAATTAATACTACAGCCGCTTGAGACCAGAGAAACTTTAAGCATTTTAGGTAGCTGAGAAAAAGCCACACCACCCCCTACAGGCCTTTACTGGTAACCGCACATCAACATTTAAACAAATCAATTTCTATAGCTAAAGGTATAAGTAGTAGATCAACTAAAGATCATCTATTAACAATGGTAAAAAGGCACTGTTAATTCCTTTGTAACTAAAATAAGCAAATCACTTAACATTAAATATTAGACTTTGCCCATTTACTTTTTACATGCTCAATATTAAAATTAATAACACTGATTATTTGCTTTAAAAAATGGCTAGTTAGGGTTATGTGGAAAAAAACATTAAATTGTGATTTATTTCGGCCATAATTGAGAAATTTAATTTAGACTTTTCTCTGCATTAGCCACAAACAACACAAATGGCCTGTAGATAAAGATGTTTGTAAACAAGGACTATTCAAAACAAGAAAATTTACCATTTTTATTAATCAGAATATTATTATTCGTGAGCTGTAAGTCAATCCTTGTTGAACATAAAGTGCAACCAGCAAACACAAGTCTATGTATCTAACAGTTTGGCCAGTACCTAATGCTATGGTCAGATTCCTGAATGCTTCTGGTGAAAAAAAAAGTATCAACTCCAAAACAAGTAATAATGACATTATCTCACTGCTGTAGATTCCATGTGGAGGCTAACCCACTTTAAACCCATTAGAGGCACGCATCTTATTCATGAACTTGTTACATAGCCAAAAATTGCAGATTTCTGCAATTTGGAAATTGTGTTTTTTTTTTTTGTTTGGTTTTTTTAATTGCAATTCAGTTTTCAATGCGATTAATTGTCCAGCCCCAGGGTTAATATTTCAAAACCCTGCCCTACTATTTTTCAAAGCAAAATAAATTTAAACATTTTTATTCAATTGTGATGTTTTATGTGAATAACCAAGAAGTCCAACTATGGTTTTCCCAAAACACGGCATGAAATATAAATCAGACAGACGCCACTCTATGGATAAGAACACTTTAATATCCTTGACAAGAATAACAAAAAAAACAAATCATTGCACATTTCTGGAAACTTCATAAATATTAAACTAAATACCACTTCTGGAAATTCATCAACAGGCTAACAAAATGGGCAATCTTTCCAAATGACGGGTCTGCAACCTCAGACCTGGAGAGCCCCTGTCCTGCAACCTTTGAACCCGTCCCTGCTCCACCACGCCTGAATTACCTGCTGGCACGTCGGCAACCTTTGCAAAAGCCTGCTCCTTAAAGCTGTAGCTGGTAAACCTGTTCAGACACATTTTGTTATGCTGGGTGACAATAGTCAATACATTATGTATTAAAAAAAAAAAGACTTAATTACTGGCTTGATTCAGGTGTGCTGGAGCAGTGAACCGTCTGACAGTTGAATGACAACGGCATTCAAGGACTGGCGCTGCAGACCTTATTCAAGTCTGGCCAAATGGAAGAAAAGACGAAGCACCGACAAATATAAAGGCCCTAAAACAGGGCTGGGTGTCCTATGACTTTTGTGTTTCCTGGTCCAACACAGTAAATAATCAGCAGGACTGTGGAGACCCGGACTGCATGCCGAGGAGCTCATTTAACTCAGGTGTGATGGACCGGGGACACCAAAAGTTGCAGGACTCTGGCCCTGGAGACCTGGAGTTTGACACACCTACCCTAACAGAATCAGATTTTCACATTATTTTTCCTCTATCCTACCCTGAACACTGACGGTCATATTTTATTTACTGAAAAGATTTTACAACTTTACAGATGAATGACAAAAACAATCAGATCTATTGGGTGTTTGTAAAAGATCGGCTCCAATAACTAAACTAAAATAGTTTAGCATGGAGAACAACAGCGTTGTAAACCATGCTCTGTAAAACAATTTCCCATCAGTGGTGACCTGAGCTGTCTACTAAGTCACGCAGCTATAGATCATCATGGACCGCATTTAAACACGTTGCAAATGGTGCATTTAGAGACCATGGGGCTTTTCTTCTGAGGACAATCCTGTTGGAACCATCCTCCAAGCTGACGGCTGAGGAGCTGGATGCGGTTACATGTTGCCTACAGCTGCTGACCACACCGCTGCCTGCTGCAGGGGCACTTCAGAGGGAGCTGACACACCTACCAGGCCTGAATGAGCCCAAGTGGAGCCAGGCCAGCTGTGTGGGATGGCCTTATCCATAGTCAGCTTGATTATCACATTTCTGACTTTTCAAGATCTAACTGGAGCTGAGGACTAGGTCAGTGCTATACATGCAAGTATTTGGATTCTACCACAATGTTTCCTTCAGTGAGAATCAGATTTTAGATGAAACGGTGCAACTAGTTGTTTTATTTGCCTTCAACTCCCCTAGGAGCGCCTCAAACACGTATTTTGGGATTTCCTCTGTACAGGTGGATGTATTTTTCCATATAGAGAAAACGAGATGGACATATTTGCATTTGAAAGTCAGGGCAGGTCAAGAGACATGACTGCAACGTATGACGGGGAGAGACGTGCTCATTCACGGTTTAGTAAACCTGAAACCATTCGTGCGGTCGCCATGTCTTTAAACGTGAGGCCGCAGGTAAAGACGTTGGTGGCGATTTTCATAAGGTACAAAAACCAGTCAATGCCTGATGCCCTATACTGACAAACAGCATGGAGCGCCCTGTTGTGGTGTGGAACAAGACTTCATCTATACCCCCGTTTCTTTTGTCACCCATCTGTTAAGTCTTACATAGAGGGTAGAAAGCATCTAAAACTGTATAGCTTCATAATTAAGAGAAATGTTCCATTCCTTGAAACGGATAGCCTACCTACAAAAGCAGTAAAAATACAAACAGGTGTTTTCTTACTGGTATTCCCTTGACTTACCTGCTGACTGAAGATCTCCAGCCGACTTGGGGTGTTCTTCGCCCCAGGTCAAGAGAAAGGCTTTGGCTTAGAAACCTTTGAGCACAGTGGAAATGCAACGTTTCTAAGTTGACTTTATTTAAGCCGCTTTACTGAGTGGGAAGGGTCAGGTGGCACGGTGATGAGAGATAAAAACTATGGTGTCACAAGATCCGACAAAGGACGTTCTTTAATCAACGAAACGCTCTTACAAGGTTGTGTTTCAACCTCCATTAAAGGAACAGAAGATTTTAAAACAGTAAATAATTACAGACGGTTACAGAGAGGGGGGGGGGGGGGGTGTTGCGCAGTGAGCATCGTGATCACATTAGCTAATGAGAAATATGGTTTATCTACAATAAAAACAGACTTTTCAAACGCACAGTATTCATTGCGCAGTTAAAATGACCAGTGCTACCAGCTCATACACTTGATTCAACTACGTTTCACAGCAACGCCACAGAGGTTTAGATTTTGATGAAAAACATTCACACGATTTATCCAACCTTCATGAGATTGGAGTGGAAACCAAATCGCCTTTGAAGGAATGCTGAGGTTATTTTGCTTTCTAAAAAAAGGTCAAACACACAATATTACGCTTTTAAAAAAAAAAAAACGGAACTGTTTAAATAAAAGACGCCTCATTCAGACGTTTTGCTAGTAAAATCTCTACAGTACAATTCAACACTAAAACAGAAGGAAGAAAAAAAATGGTCCTGAACACTACAACCAAACAAACAGCCATTGACGTAAAGAAATTCCTTCTGAATCCCGCAGACGAACGCGCAACGCGCTCAGCCGCAGACAGGAAGAGGAAAACGTCACGTGAATCAGGAAGCAGCGACGCAGGCGGACAACGGTCCTGGAAAAAGAGCAAATGAAACAAATAAACGACTTGCCTCCGGGGGTGAACAGCACGTTGGTCCATTACTTTTGTTACCCTAAGTCCCGTATGAAGGCCTCCGGACAGGACATTTATTCTCTGCCGCATCAAGTCATACTTTACACATCTCACTGATGCCGTCATTTTCACTCATGCACTGACTGGTGTTACGAAACTGCAGGTTTCACCTCAACAAATCTAAAGCTGCCTCTGCCTCTAACGGGACGAATTGGAGAACGAGATACATTATTCCTTCTTTTTTTTTTTTTTTTTTTGCCCATCCGTCCTAATCTCACCTTCGAAATGCTGACGTCTGGCTTAGTAAGCGTAGCGTGCAGGCGGTGGCGGAGGCAGCCGGTCTGCGTAGGGGTCCCTCGCACGTGGAACTGCATACGGAGAGCGCTCGTAGGCATAGCCGTTACTGGGCGGAGGGGGTAGCGGCGTGTTAGGTGCCCTCCTGATAGGGCTGCGATCTCGGGCGTAGTACGATGAGGGGGGAGGCGGAGGGGGAGGCGGGAGGGGCCGACGCTCGTATGGATCAAGCGGGGAGGTCATAAGGCGGTCTCGAACGACAGCTGAGGGCGGGGGCGGAGGAGGTGGGGGAATAGCACGGTGCTGTTCGTAGGGGGGGATGCCGTACGGACGGGCTCTGTACTTCTCATAGTAATCTACCATATTGTATCTCTCCCTTTCACCCTCATAGGGCCGCTCTGGATAAACAGCCCGCCTGGGGGGAGGAGGCGGCAGCGGAGGAGCCGGGTAACCCGGGGGCATGGGGCGAGGCCTCATGTAGCCGGGTGGGGGAGGCTCGGGTCGCTCTCCTGGGTAGTGGGGAGGCCAGTAGCCCCCCCTGTCTGGGGGAGGAGGTGGGTACTCTTCGCCTTCTTCATATCTAGGTCGACTCTTAGAAACTTGAACATGGATGCGTTTGTCTGGGGAAAAGAGAAATATCACAGGTTACGTTTTAGTGTACGAGTTCATCGATGCATGTCCCATATTATGCTCCCACCTTGAAACTCTGAGTTATCGAGTCCGTTCATCGCATCCATGGCCTCGTCATAATTGGGCATGTGCACAAAGGCAAAGTTCTTGACTATCGCGCACTCCGTGACCGTGCCGTACTCTTCAAACAGAGCGCGGAGCTCGTCATCGGAGCCCTTCTCCACGTTGGCGACGTGCAGCTTGACCGGGCCCTGGTTCTTCCCGTGACTGGCCTCGACGTTGATCGGCGTGCCGTGCATTTTGTGCAGGTGAAGGGTCTTGATGGCTTTGGTGGCCGCCTTGCGGTCCTCCATGTGGACGAAGGCGAAGTTTTTAATGATGGCGCACTCGGTGACCTTGCCGTACTCGGCAAACAGCTCCTTGATTTCATCCTCGGTGGCTTCCCGGGGAAGGTTCCCCACAAAAATCTTCACCATTGCTGAGGATCTTTTTCAACTGACAAAGACAAAAAGATAACATCGAGAACCAAGTTAATAACAATAATAGTCATATCAATAATCTTTGTTTATCATTGCAACATGCATTCCAATGAAATGTGTCCTGCATTCAAACCAGGGTGCTTGCGGCTGCTCTGACTCAAGCGGCCTGCTCCAACCACTAGAATGTGATGGAAACGGGTTCAATAAAACAAATAACGCACAATAAATGACATAAACGCAACAAATATGTTATTTTAAATTCTAAACGCAACCCCATGGGGCGCAATTTCTAGGGCTATCAACTGGGACAGGGACTGCAGCTTCAGGTCGTCGCGAGACAATATCAACTAGCTCGAGCTATTAGCTCGCTTTCAACTACAATGAACCGACATGTCGGAGGAGCCGAGCGCACCCGCTGAGCACCGTAGCTCAACGCAAAATGCAATTCTAACAAAAATAAGACGGAAATAAAACCATAAACTATTGATAAAATCCATAGACACTCCACTTACATTTCAGAGACGAGCTGCACAGAAATGGAGCAGATTTCTGGAGAATTCTACCAACCGACTTCCGGATAACTACGTCACCAGGACTACGCTCAAAATATGGCACCACACTGCCACCTAGAGTGCGGGATGCGGAAGCATGTGCTGAAGTGAAAGGGTTCTTCTTCTTCGTCTAGAGTTTATTGACGGTTGACAAACAACTATTTCCTACGGTTATACATAACATGTTTTATCATTTCAAATTCCCCACATACATTGCAACTTCCTGGTTCATGTTTTCCCATTAACTGTAACGTTGAATTAAGTCCTGTTTGTCCCAACCATAGTCTTATTATCCTTTCTTATATTCTGTTCCTCCCAATTTTCCCTCAAACTTCCCCTACCTTTCTTTGTATTCTGTAAAGCCATCTTCCTTTTAATAATACTTTTAACCTCTGATTTACTCATGTCGATTCTTATATCACTCTCACTTTTGTTTATCGACTCTTTTGCATTCTTATCAGCCATTTCATTACCTTTCACTCCTATATGTGCAGGAACCCAAAGAAACACTACTGTTAACCCCATCATCTGAATATTATATAATATTTGCTGAATTTCTAATAAGATATCTGGACAGCTTTCTGAATGATTTCTTTGTAAACTGATCAATGATGAACTTGAATCTGAACATATGACAGCTCTTAATGGTCTCACTTCCTCAATCCATTCTAAAGCAACTAACAATACAATCATTTCTGCCGTATAAACAGATAATCCTTCATTTAATTTCCTCCCTATATGCAGTTTAAACTCTGGAATTATTACACCTACTCAGGTTTGTCCTAATTGACATTTTGATGCATCCGTATAAATGTTTACATAATTCTGTTCTGTATATTCCTCCACTACTATAGAATTACATACATACATTTTATCTCTATTTTTCTTTTCCAATATTGTTAAATCTACTATTATTTGAGGTAAAATCCATGGTGGTGTTATTGATAATGGTACTGTTGGACTAATGTTTAAAGGATTTAACCCTAATTCGGTTGCTTTCTGAAATTTTTTCTAACCAAATGACTTATTATCAACTCTTTCTTTCTCACTGCAGGAATGTAAAGTTACCTGTGTAGGATGGCTTTGATTGTGTCCTTGCAAATTAACCCAGTAATTTAACGGCATTTCATCCACCTCCACCTGTAAAGCTGATGTTGAAGTTGTCCTTATTGCTCCAGTTATCAAACGCAATGTTGTATGTGTCATGGTTTTCAGGTGACGAGCCCACATGCAGATACGATCGGGAGGCAAAGCACAGTTTAAGATGTTTATTTTAAGAAACAGGCAGATCTAAGGACGGGACTACGGGTGAGTCGGCTGGGTCAGAACGTCAAGGCTGGCGAGTCTGTAAGAAAGAGGAAGTCAGAAACTCTGAAAGTTGAACCAGGGGAATTGCTAGAAGTGCGCTGCTTACCATTTAGCCGGGCGGACCTAACCGGGAAGAAGTAGCGTCGGGAATACTCTATGTTTCTACTCAGCTGGAGTTAGGCGGCTGGTGGCTGAGGGCGGCTGATGTAACTGGCGAGGGATCCTGAGCGAACCTCGTCGGCAACGGTTGACAGATGGATTGACCAGAGTGAATGCAGAACCAGCAGGAACCGGGAGAGGGGAACTCAGGCCTCGCTGGGTAACATCCAGGAAGTATGAGGGGAGCGCCAGAGCAAAATCTGAGCAGGCGGTTCTGCTGGTCTGTTTCTTCGGAACGAGACGTCAAGACGGGTGAGTGCATCCAAGCACAAAAATCTGAGGCAAACAGAGATCCAAAAATTAGTCAAAAAACGAAGAGCAAAAACTCACAAGCTGGTGTCCGAGCGTAGGGACAGAGGCCACGTCGTACCACGACTGGTTAAGGCTCTGGCGTCTTCCATCTGTCAGCGCTCTGCTTAAGAAGCCAGAGGAAGCCGCCTGCAACGAGCTGCAGGTGTGGGCCACGCCTCCTCAGCCAACCAGACACACCTGTGGAATAGAGTTAGAGTAGAGCAGCACAGAGAATCCTGACACTACCCCCCCCCTCAACGGCCGCCTCCTGGCGGCCCAGACGAAGAGGTGCTGGGCTGAGTAGCCCAAAAATCTGAAATCAAGTCCTTATTCAAGATAGTAGCTGCGGAAACCCACGAGCGCTCCTCAGAGCTACAACCCTCCCAGTCGACGAGGTATTGGTGACCCCTACCTCGCCGACGGGCATCCACAACCCTGAGAACCCGAGGGTTCTGACTGTCCTGGGAGGGTGGAGGGGGTCCGGAAGGAGGGCACAAGTTGCTGTCCAAAACGGGCTTGATCTGGGACACATGAAAAGTAGGGTGTACTCGGGAGTGAGGGGGCAAACGTAAACGGACGGTGCTCGGGTTAATCACTGTCTCTATCTCATAGGGACCAGTGAACCGGGGAGCAAGCTTCTTAGCGGATGGATTGGACAAAACGTCTCTGGAAGATAACCAAACCTTCTGACCGGGGCGATACTGAGGAGCTGGTCGGCGGTGCTGGTCGGCAAACCTCTTGCTCCGCTCTGCGGTGCGAGTGAGGGCAGTGATGGTTGATCTCCAGATGTCCTGGCAGCGAGCAATGTAGTCGTTTACGGAGGTGAAGGGAATCCTGAGTTCCTCTGTGGGTAGAAGTGGAGGCTGATATCCCAAAGCAACCTCAAAAGGTGAACGTCCAGTAGCTGAGGTGATGTGTGAATTAAGGGCATACTCCACCCAGGGCAAAAACTTGTTCCAGTCGGAGGGTGAAGATGACGTCAGGCAGCGGAGAGTAGTCTCTAGTTGCTGGTTCATGCGTTCAGTTTGGCCATTAGTCTGAGGATGATATCCAGAGGTGAGTGTATAACGGGCACCCAGAGCAGAGCAAAAGTGCCGCCAGACCTGGGAGATAAACTGAGGACCCCGGTCAGAGAGGATATCAACAGGGATACCGTGAAGTCTGAACACATGTCTGATAAGAAGCTGAGCTGTCTGGAGAGCGTTGGGTAATTTGCGGATGGGAATAAGATGACAGGACTTAGAAAACCGATCAACTACCGTCAAGATAGTTGACATACCTTGGGACAAGGGGAGACCGGTAACGAAATCAATCGCTATGTGGGACCATGGACGTCTGGGGATGGGTAGAGGATTTAACAAACCGGAAGGTGGCTGCGTAGAAGACTTATTCTGGGCGCAAACGGGGCAGGCGAGAACATATTCTCGAACATCCTTAGTCCATGAAGGCCACCAGAACCGCCGGGAGACCTGGGACTGGGTTCTAAAAATGCCCGGATGGGCGGAAAACTTCGTGTCATGACTCCAACGTAGAACCTCAGGACGAACAGACTGGGGAACGTACTTAAGCCCAGGTGGCCCTGTACCTGGGTCCGGGTCTAAGAGTTGGGCCTGTCTGATTCTGTCCTCCAGATCCCAATGCAGCGCTCCAACCGTACAGGTGGGAGGAAGAATCGGTTCCGGCTCCCTCTCTTGTTCAGAAGATGTAAACAGACGGGACAGTGCATCAGGCTTGACATTTCTGGAGCCGGGTCTGTAGGTGATGGTGAGGTTGAATCGAGAGAAAAACAAAGACCAACGGGCCTGTCTAGAGTTGAGTCGACGGGCTGACTGCAGATAGGAGAGGTTCTTGTGATCTGTCCATATTATGATGGGCTGCTCGGATCCCTCTAACCAGTGCCGCCACTCCTCCAACGCTAGTTTAATAGCTAGTAGCTCACGATCACCTACATCATAGTTCTGCTCTGCTGGTGATAAACGACGGGAGAAGAACGCACAAGGGTGCAACTTACAGTCTACCTCCGACTGTTGGGACAAAACCGCTCCCACCCCGGTATTAGAGGCATCGATCTCTAAGATAAACTGTTTGGCTGGGTCGGGGTGAACTAGTATGGGAGCCTGGGAAAAACGGGCCTTAAGTTTACTGAAAGCCTCCTCGGCCTCTGGACTCCAGACATAAGGTACTTTGGGGGAAGTGAGAGCATGTAAAGGAGATGCTACCTGACTATAGTTCCTGATAAAGCGCCGATAGAAGTTAGCGAAACCAAGAAAGCGTTGGAGCTGTTTGCGCGACTCAGGAACAGGCCATTCCACCACTGCCCTTATCTTTTCCGGATCAGACTTCACCTGTCCGCCCTCTAAAATCAGACCAAGAAAGGAAACAGAAGACTGGTGAAAATCACACTTCTCGGCCTTAACAAATAAGCGATTCTCTAATAATCGCTGGAGAACAAGACGGACGTGTTGTTTATGTTGTTCTAGGTCACGAGAGTAAATCAGGATATCGTCAAGATAGACGAAAACAAAAACATTCAGAAAATCCCTAAGGACATCGTTCACTAATGCTTGAAAAACTGCCGGGGCATTGCACAAACCAAAAGGCATGACTAAGTATTCAAAGTGACCTAGCGGGGTCTTAAAGGCCGTCTTCCACTCATCCCCCTGTCTCACCCGAACCAAATGATAAGCGTTGCGCAGATCAAGTTTAGTGAAGATCTTAGCATTCTGGACTGGTTCGAGGGCTGAGGATAATAGAGGGAGCGGGTACTTGTTCTTAACGGTTATTTGGTTAAGCCCTCGATAATCGATACATGGTCGAAGGGTTCCATCCTTCTTTCCAACGAAAAAAAAAACCGGCGCCCAATGGGGAGGATGAAGGACGGATTAACCCCGTAGCTAGAGATTCCCCTATATACTTCTCGAGCGCTTGACGTTCTGACCTGGAGATGTTGTAGAGCCGACTCACCGGTAGTGGAGCCCCAGGCAAAAGGTCAATAGCGCAATCGTAAGGGCGATGTGGGGGAAGAGAACAAGCCTGAGTCTTACTGAATACTCTCTGAAGATCGTGGTATTCCTCCGGAACTAGCGATAGGTCAATAACGTCCCCAGATTCTGTCTCAGGGGAAGGGGTAACAGATACAGGGCGAGCGGACTGTAAGCAACGAGAATGACAAGCTGGAGACCAAGATTCTAATCGGGACTCGGTCCAGTTAAACTGCGGGCTATGGACACTTAACCAGGCTAAACCCAAAACAACGGGTGAACGCTTTACAGGGAACACGAAAAACGAAAGTTGTTCCCGGTGGTTACCCGAAACTATCACTACTAGAGGTCGAGTGCGATGGGTGATTAAGGTTAAACTCTGCCCATCCAAAGACGACACCCGGAGAGGCTCGGGTAAAGGTTCGACCGGCACACGAAGCTGATCCACTACGGTTTGGTCAATTAGGTTGAAGTCCGAACCGGAATCAACTAGAGCCGAGACATCGAAAGTATCTTGATCAAACATTAACGTCACTGGTAAATGTAAGCGAGAAGGAGATGGCGCCTTATTAACTACTCGGGGGCTAGAACTATTAACGTCCACCGTTCTCCCCGTTACGAACGGTGGACTGGATCTTTTGGCCGAACCGGACAATCCTTAAGGAAATGACCTCCCCCTCCACAGTATAGACATAAGTTGCCCGCGAAGCGCTGTTGACGCTCCTTATTGGTTAAACCAACCTGGCCCAACTGCATGGGTTCGGGAGGTGATGGAGCGGACCGCGGTTCCCTATGGGTGAGCGTGGAAGAGGTGGATGATCGCATGACTTGGTTCGGTCTAACTCGGCTCCGACTACGTAGCCGGGTATCCAACCGGATGGCTAGCGCCACAAAATCCTCAAAATCCCCGGGTTCCTCCACCCGGGCTAATTCATCCTTAAGGGACTCATCAAGAGCCTGAAAAAATACTGCCTTTAACGGTCTTGGTTGCCAATCCGCCGCTGCGGCAACCGTACGAAACTCCACTGAGAAGTCAGATACGCGTCGACCGCGCTGTCTTAACGAAAGGAGATGACGAGACTGGTGAGCCGAATCTAACTCGGGCGAAAAAATAGTCTTAAACTCGGTAACGAATTCCTGAAAAGTAACCCCGAATGACTGACAATCTGGGAATCGAGCCTCAGCCCAACTAAGTGCCTTACCTGTTAGGAGTCGTAATACATAAGATATCTTAACCTCATCTGAGGCGAAAGTCTGGGGGGATCGGTTAAACACCAGTTTACACTGAAAAAGGAAACCTCCGCAACTCCCATGGTCACCAGAGAATTTATCCGGACTAGGTGACGCGCCCTCAAGTGGCGGAGCCCAAAGCTGATTATCAGTGCTCGGAGCGACGGGAGGCGGGGTGCTAATGTTTTGAGTGACAGGCGACGTCATCGCGGAAGTAACTGTGTCCATGAGCTGGCTAAACTGAGCGGCTAATCTATGAAGCTGCTCCTGTGTTGAATTTACGGCTAAACCTAGCGACTGCATCTGCTCTTGCTGTGCGGCTAACTGCCGCCCGAACGTATCCGCTGGACTTTGGTGGCCAGAGCCTTCTTCTGTCATGGTTTTCAGGTGACGAGTCCACATGCAGATACGATCGGGAGGCAAAGCACAGTTTAAGATGTTTATTTTAAGAAACAGGCAGATCTAAGGACGGGACTACGGGTGAGTCGGCTGGGTCAGAACGTCAAGGCTGGCGAGTCTGTAAGAAAGAGGAAGTCAGAAACTCTGAAAGTTGAACCAGGGGAATTGCTAGAAGTGCGCTGCTTACCATTTAGCCGGGCGGACCTAACCGGGAAGAAGTAGCGTCGGGAATACTCTATGTTTCTACTCAGCTGGAGTTAGGCGGCTGGTGGCTGAGGGCGGCTGATGTAACTGGCGAGGGATCCTGAGCGAACCTCGTCGGCAACGGTTGACAGATGGATTGACCAGAGTGAATGCAGAACCAGCAGGAACCGGGAGAGGGGAACTCAGGCCTCGCTGGGTAACATCCAGGAAGTATGAGGGGAGCGCCAGAGCAAAATCTGAGCAGGCGGTTCTGCTGGTCTGTTTCTTCGGAACGAGACGTCAAGACGGGTGAGTGCATCCAAGCACAAAAATCTGAGGCAAACAGAGATCCAAAAATTAGTCAAAAAACGAAGAGCAAAAACTCACAAGCTGGTGTCCGAGCGTAGGGACAGAGGCCACGTCGTACCACGACTGGTTAAGGCTCTGGCGTCTTCCATCTGTCAGCGCTCTGCTTAAGAAGCCAGAGGAAGCCGCCTGCAACGAGCTGCAGGTGTGGGCCACGCCTCCTCAGCCAACCAGACACACCTGTGGAATAGAGTTAGAGTAGAGCAGCACAGAGAATCCTGACACTACCCCCCCCCTCAACGGCCGCCTCCTGGCGGCCCAGACGAAGAGGTGCTGGGCTGAGTAGCCCAAAAATCTGAAATCAAGTCCTTATTCAAGATAGTAGCTGCGGAAACCCACGAGCGCTCCTCAGAGCTACAACCCTCCCAGTCGACGAGGTATTGGTGACCCCTACCTCGCCGACGGGCATCCACAACCCTGAGAACCCGAGGGTTCTGACTGTCCTGGGAGGGTGGAGGGGGTCCGGAAGGAGGGCACAAGTTGCTGTCCAAAACGGGCTTGATCTGGGACACATGAAAAGTAGGGTGTACTCGGGAGTGAGGGGGCAAACGTAAACGGACGGTGCTCGGGTTAATCACTGTCTCTATCTCATAGGGACCAGTGAACCGGGGAGCAAGCTTCTTAGCGGATGGATTGGACAAAACGTCTCTGGAAGATAACCAAACCTTCTGACCGGGGCGATACTGAGGAGCTGGTCGGCGGTGCTGGTCGGCAAACCTCTTGCTCCGCTCTGCGGTGCGAGTGAGGGCAGTGATGGTTGATCTCCAGATGTCCTGGCAGCGAGCAATGTAGTCGTTTACGGAGGTGAAGGGAATCCTGAGTTCCTCTGTGGGTAGAAGTGGAGGCTGATATCCCAAAGCAACCTCAAAAGGTGAACGTCCAGTAGCTGAGGTGATGTGTGAATTAAGGGCATACTCCACCCAGGGCAAAAACTTGTTCCAGTCGGAGGGTGAAGATGACGTCAGGCAGCGGAGAGTAGTCTCTAGTTGCTGGTTCATGCGTTCAGTTTGGCCATTAGTCTGAGGATGATATCCAGAGGTGAGTGTATAACGGGCACCCAGAGCAGAGCAAAAGTGCCGCCAGACCTGGGAGATAAACTGAGGACCCCGGTCAGAGAGGATATCAACAGGGATACCGTGAAGTCTGAACACATGTCTGATAAGAAGCTGAGCTGTCTGGAGAGCGTTGGGTAATTTGCGGATGGGAATAAGATGACAGGACTTAGAAAACCGATCAACTACCGTCAAGATAGTTGACATACCTTGGGACAAGGGGAGACCGGTAACGAAATCAATCGCTATGTGGGACCATGGACGTCTGGGGATGGGTAGAGGATTTAACAAACCGGAAGGTGGCTGCGTAGAAGACTTATTCTGGGCGCAAACGGGGCAGGCGAGAACATATTCTCGAACATCCTTAGTCCATGAAGGCCACCAGAACCGCCGGGAGACCTGGGACTGGGTTCTAAAAATGCCCGGATGGGCGGAAAACTTCGTGTCATGACTCCAACGTAGAACCTCAGGACGAACAGACTGGGGAACGTACTTAAGCCCAGGTGGCCCTGTACCTGGGTCCGGGTCTAAGAGTTGGGCCTGTCTGATTCTGTCCTCCAGATCCCAATGCAGCGCTCCAACCGTACAGGTGGGAGGAAGAATCGGTTCCGGCTCCCTCTCTTGTTCAGAAGATGTAAACAGACGGGACAGTGCATCAGGCTTGACATTTCTGGAGCCGGGTCTGTAGGTGATGGTGAGGTTGAATCGAGAGAAAAACAAAGACCAACGGGCCTGTCTAGAGTTGAGTCGACGGGCTGACTGCAGATAGGAGAGGTTCTTGTGATCTGTCCATATTATGATGGGCTGCTCGGATCCCTCTAACCAGTGCCGCCACTCCTCCAACGCTAGTTTAATAGCTAGTAGCTCACGATCACCTACATCATAGTTCTGCTCTGCTGGTGATAAACGACGGGAGAAGAACGCACAAGGGTGCAACTTACAGTCTACCTCCGACTGTTGGGACAAAACCGCTCCCACCCCGGTATTAGAGGCATCGATCTCTAAGATAAACTGTTTGGCTGGGTCGGGGTGAACTAGTATGGGAGCCTGGGAAAAACGGGCCTTAAGTTTACTGAAAGCCTCCTCGGCCTCTGGACTCCAGACATAAGGTACTTTGGGGGAAGTGAGAGCATGTAAAGGAGATGCTACCTGACTATAGTTCCTGATAAAGCGCCGATAGAAGTTAGCGAAACCAAGAAAGCGTTGGAGCTGTTTGCGCGACTCAGGAACAGGCCATTCCACCACTGCCCTTATCTTTTCCGGATCAGACTTCACCTGTCCGCCCTCTAAAATCAGACCAAGAAAGGAAACAGAAGACTGGTGAAAATCACACTTCTCGGCCTTAACAAATAAGCGATTCTCTAATAATCGCTGGAGAACAAGACGGACGTGTTGTTTATGTTGTTCTAGGTCACGAGAGTAAATCAGGATATCGTCAAGATAGACGAAAACAAAAACATTCAGAAAATCCCTAAGGACATCGTTCACTAATGCTTGAAAAACTGCCGGGGCATTGCACAAACCAAAAGGCATGACTAAGTATTCAAAGTGACCTAGCGGGGTCTTAAAGGCCGTCTTCCACTCATCCCCCTGTCTCACCCGAACCAAATGATAAGCGTTGCGCAGATCAAGTTTAGTGAAGATCTTAGCATTCTGGACTGGTTCGAGGGCTGAGGATAATAGAGGGAGCGGGTACTTGTTCTTAACGGTTATTTGGTTAAGCCCTCGATAATCGATACATGGTCGAAGGGTTCCATCCTTCTTTCCAACGAAAAAAAAACCGGCGCCCAATGGGGAGGATGAAGGACGGATTAACCCCGTAGCTAGAGATTCCCCTATATACTTCTCGAGCGCTTGACGTTCTGACCTGGAGATGTTGTAGAGCCGACTCACCGGTAGTGGAGCCCCAGGCAAAAGGTCAATAGCGCAATCGTAAGGGCGATGTGGGGGAAGAGAACAAGCCTGAGTCTTACTGAATACTCTCTGAAGATCGTGGTATTCCTCCGGAACTAGCGATAGGTCAATAACGTCCCCAGATTCTGTCTCAGGGGAAGGGGTAACAGATACAGGGCGAGCGGACTGTAAGCAACGAGAATGACAAGCTGGAGACCAAGATTCTAATCGGGACTCGGTCCAGTTAAACTGCGGGCTATGGACACTTAACCAGGCTAAACCCAAAACAACGGGTGAACGCTTTACAGGGAACACGAAAAACGAAAGTTGTTCCCGGTGGTTACCCGAAACTATCACTACTAGAGGTCGAGTGCGATGGGTGATTAAGGTTAAACTCTGCCCATCCAAAGACGACACCCGGAGAGGCTCGGGTAAAGGTTCGACCGGCACACGAAGCTGATCCACTACGGTTTGGTCAATTAGGTTGAAGTCCGAACCGGAATCAACTAGAGCCGAGACATCGAAAGTATCTTGATCAAACATTAACGTCACTGGTAAATGTAAGCGAGAAGGAGATGGCGCCTTATTAACTACTCGGGGGCTAGAACTATTAACGTCCACCGTTCTCCCCGTTACGAACGGTGGACTGGATCTTTTGGCCGAACCGGACAATCCTTAAGGAAATGACCTCCCCCTCCACAGTATAGACATAAGTTGCCCGCGAAGCGCTGTTGACGCTCCTTATTGGTTAAACCAACCTGGCCCAACTGCATGGGTTCGGGAGGTGATGGAGCGGACCGCGGTTCCCTATGGGTGAGCGTGGAAGAGGTGGATGATCGCATGACTTGGTTCGGTCTAACTCGGCTCCGACTACGTAGCCGGGTATCCAACCGGATGGCTAGCGCCACAAAATCCTCAAAATCCCCGGGTTCCTCCACCCGGGCTAATTCATCCTTAAGGGACTCATCAAGAGCCTGAAAAAATACTGCCTTTAACGGTCTTGGTTGCCAATCCGCCGCTGCGGCAACCGTACGAAACTCCACTGAGAAGTCAGATACGCGTCGACCGCGCTGTCTTAACGAAAGGAGATGACGAGACTGGTGAGCCGAATCTAACTCGGGCGAAAAAATAGTCTTAAACTCGGTAACGAATTCCTGAAAAGTAACCCCGAATGACTGACAATCTGGGAATCGAGCCTCAGCCCAACTAAGTGCCTTACCTGTTAGGAGTCGTAATACATAAGATATCTTAACCTCATCTGAGGCGAAAGTCTGGGGGGATCGGTTAAACACCAGTTTACACTGAAAAAGGAAACCTCCGCAACTCCCATGGTCACCAGAGAATTTATCCGGACTAGGTGACGCGCCCTCAAGTGGCGGAGCCCAAAGCTGATTATCAGTGCTCGGAGCGACGGGAGGCGGGGTGCTAATGTTTTGAGTGACAGGCGACGTCATCGCGGAAGTAACTGTGTCCATGAGCTGGCTAAACTGAGCGGCTAATCTATGAAGCTGCTCCTGTGTTGAATTTACGGCTAAACCTAGCGACTGCATCTGCTCTTGCTGTGCGGCTAACTGCCGCCCGAACGTATCCGCTGGACTTTGGTGGCCAGAGCCTTCTTCTGTCATGGTTTTCAGGTGACGAGTCCACATGCAGATACGATCGGGAGGCAAAGCACAGTTTAAGATGTTTATTTTAAGAAACAGGCAGATCTAAGGACGGGACTACGGGTGAGTCGGCTGGGTCAGAACGTCAAGGCTGGCGAGTCTGTAAGAAAGAGGAAGTCAGAAACTCTGAAAGTTGAACCAGGGGAATTGCTAGAAGTGCGCTGCTTACCATTTAGCCGGGCGGACCTAACCGGGAAGAAGTAGCGTCGGGAATACTCTATGTTTCTACTCAGCTGGAGTTAGGCGGCTGGTGGCTGAGGGCGGCTGATGTAACTGGCGAGGGATCCTGAGCGAACCTCGTCGGCAACGGTTGACAGATGGATTGACCAGAGTGAATGCAGAACCAGCAGGAACCGGGAGAGGGGAACTCAGGCCTCGCTGGGTAACATCCAGGAAGTATGAGGGGAGCGCCAGAGCAAAATCTGAGCAGGCGGTTCTGCTGGTCTGTTTCTTCGGAACGAGACGTCAAGACGGGTGAGTGCATCCAAGCACAAAAATCTGAGGCAAACAGAGATCCAAAAATTAGTCAAAAAACGAAGAGCAAAAACTCACAAGCTGGTGTCCGAGCGTAGGGACAGAGGCCACGTCGTACCACGACTGGTTAAGGCTCTGGCGTCTTCCATCTGTCAGCGCTCTGCTTAAGAAGCCAGAGGAAGCCGCCTGCAACGAGCTGCAGGTGTGGGCCACGCCTCCTCAGCCAACCAGACACACCTGTGGAATAGAGTTAGAGTAGAGCAGCACAGAGAATCCTGACAGTATGATATCCATTTTTTAAGTACTGTCTCCGATGCTGATCCATACACTATACTTCCATAATCAATTGTAGATCTAATTAGATTTATATAAACTAATCTTATAGCTTTCCTATCTGCTCCCCATTTATACCCAACTAAACATCTCATTATATTAAGTATCTTTTTAGATTTTTCAATAACCTTATCTATGTGCACTTTCCAGGATAGTTTTTCATCAAACCATACTCCTAAGAATTTAAATTTCTTTACTCTCGCTAGATCTTGATTATATAACTTCAGTTGTACTTCTTGATCTCTTTTCTGAGTAAAAAGCAATACTTTTGTTTAATCTACCAAAATTTCAAACTCCATTTGTAAGATAACTGTTCAATCTTATGAATTGCTTTTTGGACTTTCCCTACAATAAATTTAACATTCCTTCCACGTTACTAAATAGCTCCATCATCAGCAAACAATAAATAACCCAATTCATTTACTATTTCTTTAAAGGCATCATTTATCATAACTGTAAATAATAGAGGACTTATAATACTGCCTTGTGGGGTTCCGTTTTCTATTTCATTTCTCCTGGAAAGACTCTTACCAACTCTTACCTGTATTATCCGTTCTGCTAAAAAGTTCTCTATCCAATGATAAATTCTGCCTCAAATGCCCATTTTCCTCAACTTGATCAATAGTCCCTCTTTACACATCATATCATAAGCCTTTTCTATATCTAAGAACACTGCCAAAACACTTTCTTTATTAAATAGGGGGACCACCACCCCAGTCTTCCAATCCAGAGGAACTGCCCCCGATGTCCAAGCAATGTTGCAGAGCCGTGTTAACCAACACAGCCCCACAACATCCAGAGCCTTAAGGTACTCAGGGCGAATCTCATCCACCCCCGAGGCCTTGCCACCGAGGAGCTTTTTAACAACCTCTGCAACCTCAGCACCAGAGATGGGAGAACCCGACCCAGAGTCCTCAGGCTTTGCTTTCGCAATGGAAAACGTGTTGGTGGGATTAAGGAGGTCTTCGAAGTATTCCGCCCACCGACGCACGACGTCCCGAGTCGAGGTCAGCAGCACACCACCCCCACTGTAAACAGTGTTGGTACTGCACTGCTTCCCCCTCCTGAGACGCCAGATAGTGGACCAGAATCGCTTCGAAGCCGTACGGAAGTCTTTCTCCATGGCCTCTCTGAACTCTTCCCATGCCAGAGTTTTTGCCTCGGCGACCAGCCGAGCTGCCTGCCGCTTCGACTGCTGGTACAGATCAGCTGCTTCCGGAGTCCCACAGGCCAAAAAAGCCCGGTAGGACTCCTTCTTCAGCTTGACGGCTTCCCTCACCGCTGGTGTCCACCAACATGTTCGAGGGTTGCCGCTGCAACATGCACCGACAACCTTGCGGCCACAGCTCCAACTAGCCGTCTCAGCAATAGAGGCGTGGAACATGGTCCATTCAGACTCAATGTCCCCCGCCTCCCTCGGGACGTGTTTAAAGTTCTACTGGAGGTGGGAGTTAAAGCTCCGCCTCACAGGGGACTCTGCCAGACGTTCCCAGCAAACCCTCACAGTGCGTTTGGGCCTGCCCGGTCGGACCGGCTTCCTCCCCCGCCATCGGAGCCAACTCACCACCAGGTAGTGGTCGGTGGAGAGCTCCGCCCCTCTCTTCACCCGAGTGTCCAAGACATACGGCCGCAGATCAGATTAAACGACAAATAAGTCGATCATTGAACTGCGACCTAGGGTGTCCTGGTGCCAAGAGCACATATGGACACCCTTATGCTTGAACATGGTGTTTGTGATGGACAATCCATGACGAGCACAGAAGTCCAACAACAGAACACCACTCAAGTTCAGATCAGGTGGGCCATTCCTCCCAACCACATCCCTCCAGGTCCCACCAGGCGCTCGCCAACGTGCCCCACCTCCAGGCCTGACTGCAGAGTGGGGCCCTGGTGACCCGCGTCTGGGCGAGGGAACACGAGATCCAATAATCGTACTCATCATAAGGGGCTTTTTGGGCTGCTCTTTGTCTGGTCCCTCACCTAGGACCTGTCTGCCTTGGGTGACCCTACTAGGGGCTTAAAGCCCCTGACAGCATAGCTCCTAGGATCATTGGGACACTCAAACCCCTCCACCACGGTAAGGTGGCAGCCCAGGGAGGGGTTAACTCATGTTGTAAACACAAAATTGGATCCATAGTATTCCTTCCTCTTCTGAAACCACTTTGATAATTTGATAAGTACCCTTTGACTCAACAAAATAAATGAATCTTTCATTTACCATTTTCTCCATAATTTTACTTAAACATGATGTAAATGCAATAGGTCTATAATTTTCTGGTTTTGAGCTATCTTTACTCGGTTTTGGAATTGGAATCACAATAGCCTCTTTCCAACTTCTAGGTAATTTCCCATATTCCCATATTCTATTATAGATATCTAGTAATATTAATTTTGAATATCCACTTAGCTTATTTATCATTATATAACATATTTGATCAATCCCTGGGGTTGATATTTTAACTTTCCTCAAGGCTCGTCTTAACTCTGCTATAAAAAAACTGATATTAATAACACTGTTTCCTTCTTCTCTGTTTATCGTGTCTTTTTCTAATAAAGTTATAACTCTACCCTTTTTCCACTCTTCACTAATATCATTGGAACTATGTATTTGTACAAATGTTTGTGCCAACATCTTTGCTTTTTCTTCATTAGTAACTGCCGTTGTTCTATCGCTAACTAAAACTGGATAACTATTATCCCTTCTCATACCGTTCATTTGTTTAATAATTTTCCATACTTTCCCTATATCTGTTTCTCTTCCTAATGAATTACAATAATTTCTCCAATATTCTCTTTTTGTATTTCTTATAACCCTTTTTACAATAGTTTGAATCTTCTTGTATTCAATAAAATTTAGAAAATTCAGATTTCTTTTAAGAATTTTAAAAGCTTTATTTCGAGATTTAATAGCCTGGTCACATTCTGTCGTCCACCATAGAACAATCTTCTTTTTATGTATCCCTCCTTTCTTTGGAGCTGACTGTTGAACAGCTTCTACAATTGAACTACAAAAGATTTTATTTAATGAATCAATATCAAGATTCATGTCAATTTCCATAAAATTATCTACTAAATGACCAGTTACATAATCTTTCAAAATCCTCCTTTTGTATATTGATGCCCACTTCAACCGTTATAGGAAAATGATCACTTCCTATAGTTGTATTTTTAACATTCCAAAAACAAAATCCTGCCAGTGAGTCAGAAACTAATGTAAGATCAATAGTAGATTCTGTACCAGTCCTGATGTTTAATCTTGTTCCATCTCCATTATTAATACACACTAGATTTTTAGATTCCATTAATTCCTCAATAACTATTCCATTTTCATCTATTTTATAATCCCATATTAAACTATGAGCATTGAAATCTCCACACCATATTACTCTTCCATCTAAATGCATTATTTCAAGTGAAAGGGTTAAGCGTTAAATCCATTGATATCATTTTTTTATATTTTTGCCATTCGAACTTACTTTAATGTCGTATTTTTCTAAATGTCCAACAGAAAAGAGCAACATTCTTTATAGTTTTAGATGTAAAAAAAATAAATTAAAAAAAAGCGCACAGCTGCTTGTTAATACATAATGGGCGCTTTGTCTAGAGATAAATTCCCCAGATAAATTGTGAATTATTCTGCGAGACAAAAGTGAAACCGAGAACTGACTTCCTCCCTGCTTAACGTTGCGTCAAAGAGGAATTTCCAATGCTCTCATGCCGCTTTCAAGGTCTTGCTGTAAAATTGCATTCCGGGCAGCCACGAAGGAAAGGTGGTGAAAATACAAGCGGGGAATGAAGTCGTTTTTCTCTTGTCCTGACCCTACCAGACTTGGTCTCTAATGTCTATCTTGGTCTAAATCTATCAATATTTTGTTTTTGTTGTTATCTGGTATAAAATAATTTCATTCCTTGGTTATTTTAAAACCAAAATATGAGAGAAGTCCTCCCCATTCACTGCCTTTTTTTACTTCCTCAGCAACTCCGGACGTGTACGTGAAAGCAGTGTGGTCAGAAAGGGGGCGTTCAAGAAAATGACGTCACCAGTGAGAGAGGACTAAACAACAGCTTTCAGTACTCTGAAGGAGAAGAGAGGTTCCTAGGTTCACACCAGCAGCTGCTCTGAGGAGTTTCTTCTCAGTGAAAGCCAGGCGGGAGTCTCATTAACTTATAGAAAGAGTTCAGGTAAGAAAAAAAAAAAAACATCCCGACACTTGTTAGTTTAGCCTGGAAAAATCACTCACATGGCGCATTTCTTATTCTGTTTACTTTCTCATCTGACACCTCTGATCTGTTGGCAGATTGGCTCAGGATCTCCTCATGAAGAACGGGTCTGAGACGATGGAGACAGAGGAGGACCTCCTCACTCTGCTCCACATCAAGCTGTACCACCCGCAGCAGAGCTGCAAAGGTCTCTACAGCTTGCTGCCCCTGGGGACCAGGAGCAGACACTCTGCTGATGATCCTCTCAGGCTGGGCCGTGACGCCCAGGCCTGCACCTACTGTCTGGCTGACCCTCGGGTGTCCCGCAAGCAGCTGGCCCTCAGCGCCTACCGTACACCCCAGAGCCCCGAGATCCTCTTCAGCGTCCAGAACCTGAGCCAGAGGGGGCGACTGTCGGTGAACGGCTCGTCGCTGGGCCACCTGGAGAAGATGGACCTCCCGGACAAGGCTCTGATCCGCTTCGGAGAGTACGAGGTGCTCATCGTTCGGGAGCCCGGAGAGGCCAAGGCCAGCTTTGAGGTGGACCTGGAGGTGCTGCCAGTGTCCCCGTCCAGAGAGACATGCAGCAGTGAGCCGGGGAGGGCACCTGTCATGGACACGGCTTGGCTCGGGAAAACAGGTCCTCAGGAGACTGATGAGACTCTCATCTGTTACTCGTGATGAACAGGACCGACTGATGCAGACTTACTGTCTGTCAGCGGCATCTTTGGGACACGATCCAGTTTTTCTATTTGTTACATTGCAACGCCTGTCATGGCTCTTTATATGAAGGCATTCATATTGTACCAGTTTAAAGTTGTATTTAATGTTAAGCCATAAAAGATGTTTTACTTCTAACGCGTTCCCTGTAGTCTTTCTTAAAAATCACAATTTAACTAAGTGGTAAGAGTATTAAAGCAGAGTTTTACTTAAAAAAAACAAAAAAAAAAAACAGGAAAGGGTCATTTATAATCTGGGTGTTACACTATAATGGACATCTAAACTTTTTTTCTCTGACATTTCATTGTGATGGAGTCAAGCAGCATTCAATCATAATAGGTATAAACATGGAAAATGATGCTCCAGTAGATTTTGTCACCGCTTACATTAGTTGCTTTTTTAGGCGTAACACATAAAAACATGTTAACCCTCATACTAAGAAGACTCTCATAATGGTGATTCACAAATTGTGCAACTAGTTCTGCATTTCAAAGATAAGGCTGGAAAAAAAAAAAAAGAAGTTTCCAACCTTTCTACTACAAATGAACAGAAAGTGAAATCGACAATTTAAGTTTTCTCAAGGACACAAGGCAGCCGTGTCCGGAACATGTTCCGCTCTGCAGACCGTAGCAAGAGCTGCTGAGCATGGGGAAAAATAAGAAAAAAAAAAAAAAAAAAAGATTCCTTGCAACAGCACCATTTCTTGAGAGCCCAGCATTTGAACTCAAACCACTCCCTTGATAAATGTTGCCAAAAGAGGAACAGAAAACAAACTTTGCCATGCTGTTCTGAACTAAACCATTCCCTTTCAAGTTCACCACTTGATGAGATTTTAGTTACAGACTAGAATCAGCTTCAGTGTTACAGGAGGCCCTCACATTACTGATTAGTAGCACATCTGTACATGTTAAGCAAAATAAAGGTAACAGTGGCTGATGAAACTCAACTTATGTTCTCAACATGTAAAAATCAGGATGAACTTTCTATGGTGGTTACCATGAGTTTAAAAATGTGGTAATTACAGCCCTGCCAGCCTTAATCTGGAAGGGCTAATCTTAATCCTTCAAGCATTTGTAGAACAACAACTGTGACAGAGAAAGGCCACAAAAATAAAATAAAAAAGGCACGTATAATCCAAAGTATCCAATTGATTTTTAATAAAAAAAAAAAAAAAAAAAAAAAAAAAAAAAAATCAGGAAAATGCAGACAGTAAACTTGTCCTAAAAAGAAATGTGAAACATGATATTTGCTGTACAGAATGGTGTCACAGAACGTAAATGTAAGCAGTAGTGGACTGTTTTGCCAGTTGTCCTTGAACTCCTCGCTGTGTCGTCCTGATTCGTGAAGAATAAGTGACTCAGGTCCTCTGGAGGCTCGGGACATTCCCCTCCCAGCTCCCACGGGATGAGCTGTTCTCCTGTAGGGACAGAGGAATATCAAGCACTGGAAATCCCATTTGGCAGGGACACTAATGCTGAGTTCACTCATTCTAGTTAGCTTAGTGATGGCTAGGAAAGGGATGGGTGCGCATAAAGTCATCTTCTCATATGTGCACAGGTTGCCTCCTAAATAAAGCCACCATCATACTGAATCTTAATGGCCCAACGTGTAAGGAAACCCTTCTTTAAAGCTCCACAGTGTCTCTTTTTACTGGAACATTTGACTTTATCAGATGCTAAAGGACTATTTGTATTCAACTGGAACATTTTATTTTTCTCTCTGACTATGCCTCATCTATTAACAATCGCACTGCATTGTTCTCTTCCTGACAACTGTCTCTCTTCCACTGTACAGTTTAACTTTAAATGTAGCCCCCCCCCCGCCCACCGAGAGTCTGCTTTTGCATTTTTGAGGGTCTCCACTATGAATGCTCATTCTTCATTTCCCATGGGTGTTATAAGGCTACGTTCACGCTGCAGGGAAAAGCTACCCGAACCCAATCTTTTTGCCCATATGAGACTCATAGCCGTCTTTTTCATGGCAGTGTGAACATCCCAATTCCGAGCTTTTCGCCCTCCCCCCCAAAAAAAATCTGACTTATGCCACTTCCATATATGGTACTAATTCTGATACGTATCAGATAGTGTCCACAGTCTGAGTGGTCATGTCGCATTTGATCCATCAGTGCTGCTTACTTCTTACACCAACTCCCAAAAAGTTGACCTCATTTTGAACCAGTCACTTTTTACAAAGCATCATCTCCAAGACCTAATGACACAAAAGCAGGTCACGTCAATCACAAGGTTCACACACCTTGGTCAAAATTCAATGACTTTAAGGGTTTTCCAGGACAAGTTTCTCCAAATTCAATGACTTTAAGGGCTTTCCAGGACAAGTTTCTCCAAATTCAATGACTTTAAGGGTTTTCCAGGACAAGTTTCTCCAAATTCAAGGACCACACAGTAGCATTTACCTCCGGCTACAGCCGTATAGCTTATTCATACACAGTTTTAAAGCAGCACGGTGTAACTTTTAACCACTAGGGGCGCCAGGTCCATAACTTCCAGATTTGGTGCCCCTGAGGGCCAATGGCAACACTGCAGTTCTGCAATAGTTTTGTGCCTAAAGTATTGCATTTAATGCAGTAATGCTATAGTATGCAGCAGTAATACTGTAGAAAAAAAACTGCAGGTTTTTTTTGTAAAGGAAGATTCGCTTTAACTTAGGAGGTCAAGGCGTTAGTATGATAGCTGTCAACCATTCAATATCCCGACACAATGTAAGTTCTTGTTCAACCATTGACCCCTCACTTACACACACATAGCTAGGCTAACTGTAGACTAATAGTTTGAGACAACATAAGCAGCAAGAACTAAGGAGTCACCATCACGCATCGGGACAGGTTCCTTCATTCACGTTGGCGACTTGTTAGCAGATGTTAGAAAGTGAAATAAAGAAATGACGTACCAGCTTTTCATTTCAAAAGCGCCTTTTTGTGATGAACTACTGCGGCATGGCCGGACAATGCAGCTTCTTCCATAACCTTGACCTAGATTTGGAGCAGCCTCTGCACATGGCTGAATGTTGCTTTTTTGGGTCTTTTTACAACCATTCAGCATAACTTTCTTTGGCAAGCCAGGCATCCTGAAATATCATTACATGCCAACTCCATGACTGACTTAATGTGACTGGCAATTCACCAATTCCCCAGTGAGACGACTGCACTCACCAATGCATGTACTGTTACGCACACATTAGCTACATTGACCATGTACAGGAAACACAAAAATGCAGTGGCAAACAACCAAAAAATAATAACACTGACAGCAACGGTCTTCATCCATGGGAAATTTCCAACCCCAAAAACAATCAACTTTCAAGAACGTGTCTTTTTGTGGCTGTTAGCCTTGAATTTTTTCAAATTAACAAACTTTCAAGGATTTCAAGGACCCATGGGAACCCTGCAGTCAGGTTTGGCCCAGGAGTTTGTCAACAGCATGTTAAGAGTGAAATGCAGAAGATATAAAGAGAGGTACACACAGTGTTTCACAGTTCCCAGTCCTTTGGTTTACTGAAGAATAGAAAGTTTCTGAAATCTGTTATTAACAGAGATATTTGAATATTTCCTCTTTAGTCTTGGACCAAATATTCAGCAGAGACGCTGTGGCTTTGTTTCAGGTTGAAACCGTTCTCACTCTTGATGACTTACCTCAGGATACTGAACAATCTGAGAGTCCGGTTATCTTGGAGTTCTCCGTTACTTCACCGGTAAACAGACAAACCTGTGGAAACATTCACAGCATCAGGACCACCAAATGGTTTCATCAACTTCCAGAAACAAAGAACAATACTAAGAGAAACATCTAATGCGACATATACATATGTACACCGCAGGACAAACGTCTGGAAGTAAGGCAAAGGCGAGCCAACCATCTAGAGCTAATTAAAAAAAAAAAATCTTCAACTTTATAATTGAGACCAAACTCTCAAGATGACCCCCCACCCTCTCAGTTTAATACTCAGCAGTAGAAAAAGGCACTTGACCATGCCTGGATCTGAATTCTACAATAAATTCTTAAATGGACAAAGTAGCCAGGGTAAAGACATTTTCCCAGATTGACCTTAAGGAAAACCCTGAGAGTGACCAGTGCTGACCACCGCAGCCTGTAAGACTGATATCCATGACCAGGGTGGTGAAATCCCTTTTCCAGAGAGCAGAGGACTCCATCCTGACCACCACCCAATCCTAAGCAAACTGCTCCAGTGCACCGAAGACGACGCTACAGCTAAGAGTGACTCCAAACACCATCCTTCCATTGTTTCCATTGTTTTAAAGGCTACCAAAGAAAGCAGCTTTGTCTGCACTAAAACTGTGTTGCTTCTAAACTTTTAACCTGGAGTGTAGACTCACTGATCCAGTTTTTTTTTCTCAATCCAGTCTGACACGATACCCGGGCTGAGGGCATCGACCGACACCACTCTTGAATGAAGGAACCGTATACAATGCAACGTGAGTGAGGGGATCAAGCTTGACATTGTTAAAGGAGGCTCTTTAGCGTGTTGCCTTTGGAGGCGTTAATTTAAGTCTGTGGTGGTGAATTTACAAACTTTATCACCACCCCTCCCAATTTGTTTTGCAGTCGGAGTTGTTGGTGCATCATGTTTGAAGTGTTTCCAAATAGACTTGGCTCGGTCTGGCGGTTGCTCATCACTAGCTACTGTGCGGTATGACTTACATCGCGTTTCAAACCAGGTAACTAGATTGCTGAGTATATTAATAAAAAAAATTGATGGCAATGCTGGATCTGGGTGTCGGATCGGTGCATCTCTACCGTGAAACGGTAATACAGCTGAGGCGATAGTTACCTTGCTCCTCCTGCTGGACATCAGGGGTGACTTACCAGGGACCCGCTTCCCCCGGCAGATCGTTTAACCACCTACAAAGAGCACAGATACCAAGAATACCAACGGTGCAAGCAATCAGATTTTTGAGACAAAGGTTGTTAAAGCTCGAAGCGTAACGGACAGTGGGACTGATGGGAAGAAATGAGAAAAGAAACGAGTCACCAGAACAGAAGCACCCCCCCCCCCCCCCCGAACATGATTCATAGCGTAGCAGGTAAAGTAAGAGGAGCTGGAGGAAGCGAGCGGTGTACCAACAGGTTCGAGCGAGAAACCAGACTTGCTCTTCGCTTTAACGGATGCTGGTTGGTTTGCGGTCTGGATCGCCATGACGTCAAGCAAATGGAGACAACCAATGAGGCGGTAGCTTCACACCAACAGCACGGTCTCTAGCGCAGACTGGGATTTATGTACCGGATCCGGCTTTAGGGACATTTTTCGCTGGACTGTTGATTTTGGCTAGAAACTTACCAATCTACATGATTGATGACGTTGCGCCAAACAGGTCAGCAAAAGCACTTTTAAAGTTTTAAAAATTGTCGTTGAGGATTAACGCCAAGAGCGCTACCGAGAGATATTGGTACTGAGCGTACTGATCGTCCCTCTCCAAACTGGTCGTCTCCTAACAACCTGCAGAAAGACTTCAATAAAATATGAAAACTAACCAGGGTTTTAGGAAGAAGAGGGAGAGCAGCACAACGCCTAGACTGAGCTCCTCGGCTGCCTACCAAGTACAACCAGGAATAATTTCACAGTTAAAAGTCGCGTTTGGTTTCATTTGTTTATTAAAAGCCTTGAAATAAAAAGCCACTTGGAAAGGTAAATACAATTCACACAGAGTGGGCCTACAGATCATAGTTCCGCAAAATCAAATTTAACAAAGTGTAACAAGAAAAAAAAAAATAACACACTGAACTTTTGAGGTCCTTCCAACAAGTGTCGCAATTTGGAAGATTTTTGGACAGCCACCCACACTAGGTATTATATTAAAGCACTCCTTAACTGATTTTTAAATTACTGAACATTTTTTTTAAATCAACCAACAAGCTTAAACTTAAACGAATCCACAGATTTGGATTTAAAGGCAATCCCTTGTTATGAAAATAGAGTTTCCCAGAGGCTATTATAAAAGGTCTGAACAGAGTATGGTTCTCAGCCATCGACTAATGCGTCACACTCCAAACAGTCTCAGTATCGGTTCTGATAAACACCTACAGAACATCGGAAGAGAGAAAACAAGTTGAGGAACACAAAGTTCTTGAAAACCGTAGAGATGGAGTCGTGTGTTTTTAAATACGAGGCCGTCCGCAATATCTTCCTGTTAGCCTCAGGCGAACGCAACGCGATCCGCCATAGACGTGCTGGGTGTATAGCGCCACGTGCATCAGCAGACGACGACGACCTTGTCATATTCTAAAACCTGGGAAGAGAGCACACGAAACATGTCAAAGGAGCGCGTTCTGACAAGAACCCGCGCAAAACTGATTGTAATGAGCCAATATTGCAAGCCTCAAGCAGCAACCTGCATGTTCTGTCTGGTTTAAGTGATCGGTTGCCTGTTTGATGGCTGGAGAGGATCGGCAGGAACCAATAGCTTTAGTTGGTGGTACCGGTACGAGGTCGGATTCTAACTCAACTTACGCAATTAGGGCTTTATGAATAATAAAAAAACAAAAAAAAAAAATAAGAAAAACACGTCAGCCAGACAACAGTAAACACTCTCAGCTCTCACCTTGTGTTACACTCGGGCCCCTCTAATAGCCTGCGTAGCGAGGTGGAGGCGGGGGAGGCATCCTCTCTGCATAGGGATCCCTGGGCCGGGGGACCGCGTACATTGGAGCCCTGGTCACCGGCGACAGTCGAGAGCGCTCGTAGGAATAGCCGTTCCCAGCCGCCGGGGCGGGTGGAGGGGGGATTCTCCTGATGGGGCTCCGGTCCCGCGCCGCATAAGAGGGTGCGGGCGGCAGGGGGCGCCGCTCGTACGGGTCGACGGGCCCCGCCATCCCCAGGCGTTCTCTAACCATAGGCGACGAAGGAGGCGGAGGAGGGGGTATGCGCCTATCGTCGTAGCTCGGAGCGCTGTAAGGGCGGGCCCTGTATTTCTCATAGTAATCCACCGGGGCGTAGGGGGCCCTTTCAGGAAAACCACGGTCGGGGTACGGTGCTCGCCTCACGGGAGGGGGCGGTGGTGGTAGAGGGGGCGCAGGCATGGAAGGGGGCGGGGGGTACGCAGACATGCGCTCCCTGAAGGGGGGCTCGGGCCTCGCCATCGGGTAATACGGAGGAGGGGGAGGAGGAAAGAAGCCTCCTCTGCCTGGTGGAGGGGGGTACTCCTCCTCCTCCTCGGGAGCCCCTCTGGGTCTGCTTTTGGATACCTGAACGTGAATAAGCTTTCCTAGGAGACAAAAAAAAAAAAAAAAAGAAAGAGCAGATGTTGGATGTAGACGTTGCCAGGAAAGCCCCTTAAGCCTGTCATCAGAGTCGATTTATTTGCATTTAAAAAGGTGAAACTGCCCCTCTTCATTACACACAATGATACATTTCAAGCATTCGTTGCCGATAATTATAAGACCATCTTTAAAAAATAAATAAACTGCATAAGAACTCTCAGTTCTCTTAACCATTACTTTTTTTTTTTTTAGTTCATGCTTCCGCTTCCTGTCTGCTGGACAGCGGTCAAGTGATGGCGTAGGCTATCATAACGTTTCCCCAATTAAAAACACATTTTATTGGTCCTTACCTAGGGCTGGAAAAAGTATATTCATCGATACTTTTAGGCTGAGTGCGGACATTTACCTCAATCTAAAAAGTTACTAGAAGTTACTTTTTACTTGTTACTAAAAAGTAACTAGAAAAAAGGCGCCTATGAATCAAAGCTTTATCAAAAATCTCAATGTTTCCCGGCCCTAAGTTTTACACGATATTCTAATCCTCTGAGGACCGAAACCGTGGACTTTCACAAGCCATGTGCCACAGACACTAAAATCAACAGCTGAACGCGTAAAGCATCGCGCTAGCCATACTGAATCCCAGCGATGTGGGAGTCAGTTTGTGAGCTGAATTCCTCACAGCATCCCCTTTCCAGCCACGTAGCCCGGCTCGGTCCCCTCTGCTTACCCTGAAACTGAGTGTTGTCCAGGCCCTCCATGGCATCCATGGCCTCGTCGTGATGAGGCATGTGGATAAAAGCGAAGTTCTTGACTATCGCGCACTCCGTGACCGTGCCGTACTCCTCAAACAGCTCGCGCAGCTCGTTGTCGAAGCCCTTCTCCACGTTGGCGACGTGCAGCTTCACGGGACCCTGGTTCTTCCCGCGGCTGGGCTCCACGTTGATGGGCCTGCCGTCCAACTTGTGCAGATGGAGCTCGCGGATGGCTTTGGTGGCCGACTTGCGGTCCTCCATGTGGACGAAGGCGTAGTTCTTGTACTTCGCGCATTCCGTCACCGTGCCGTACTTGACGAAGAGAGCCTCGATGTCCTCTCTCGCCGTTTCCGGAGAAAGGTTGCCAATGAAAATCTTCACCATGCTCGCTCCGGTGTACCGTCCTGAGCGGAAACGGGGAGAGAAAGAGAGGAGGGGGAAACGGGGGTTGATGGGCAGAAAGCTGAAGTGTAATGGCGAAACTAGAGCGCCATTATCGGGAAAGCTAAAGTCTGAAGTTGCGGCGAAGGGGAAGGCAAGGTTTAACTCGACACATTTCCACGTAAAACGGAGCTTTAAAACACAGGAACAACTTTAAACAAGAAACCAAAAAAAAAGAGCTCATTCGTTTACGCTTCCTGCCCACGGAGCTCCTAGCCGGTTTGCTAACGGCAAGCTAACATTAGCTACTAACCATACAGCGTTTACACTTGCTATCAAATACAACTTCGGGTTCGGGCAGCCGTATTCTGCACAAAACCCAACATGGAGGTGTGGGAGATAAAGTATTATCACCGAGAAGAAATGAAAATTACCTTACTCACGATTTAGGGACGACGAGATCGAAAGAAACTCCAGTCACACAAATATCGAAGCTGCGGGTGGCGGTATGCGCGGGGTAGGAATCTGATTGGTGGATGCCGATGCCAATCAACAGTCACGGACTGTGATTGGTTGAAGAAAGGTTTACGCGGAAAGGGTTGGACTCTCGTGCCAGTTGTAGGTTACGTAAAAGATTTCCTGTTCAACAAGTTCTGCGAATTATTTTTATTTTCTCTTCGTAACTCACGCACTGTTTGAAACAGAAATTAGAAGTTTGATAAAATATATAAAAAATAAAATTAAAAAATGTTTTCATTAATTTGGGCAACAATTCCCTAACCAGTAATGCTCGCAAAACAATAGCCAAATGACCACATCGTCGATTTTGATTAGGAGTAGTGTGTAGATAGGCCTGCCACGTTAATTCTTCTTCCTTTAAACTCTTGGTCTGTTTAGCATGAACTGCACATTTGACATCCCCAAAGTGTCTTTGTCTTACTGAGGTTAGACCCCATTGGAGAAACTTCGTTTTTTCTTCTATTGTAACCAGAGAGAAGGGCTTGTGTTTTGGATCATATATTATATTGTCATGTTGGGACACCAAAATACACTCCAAGCACACATTACTGGCTTATGAAAGCAAATTTCCATCTGAGGTTTTCTGATCATTCGCTAACTTTACAGTGCCATGAATTTTGACCAACTTTCTCATATAAGCTATACAATCCACATTTGTATTCCACAACACACAAGATGTACCCTTTCTCAAAGGTCTTGTTCACCCCTCTCCAAGTGTAGCATTTGTGATTGTGGCCATAAACTGAAATTTTGTTCTGATTACTCCAAAAAAATAGTTTTGAATTTCACTCACCCAAGAGGAGTGGCTGTAAAGTTAAGAACTCAATGCTTAAACCAACTGGCATTAAGAACTGAATTACTTTTTTAATCACTAGGAATTAATTGGGGATGTATATTTTTGACTTTAAATCTGAACATATGAGTTACACTTGGATATTCTTTATTTGGATCCCCCCCCCATTAGCTCCCACAAAGTGGTTGCTAGTATTCATGGGGTCCTCAAAAAGTATAAAACTACAATGTATATATGACAATAAAACACACAAAATACATTAAAACATTTACATTAGAAGAAAAAAAACATTCAAACAGGTGTGATGATAGTATAGGCAATTTATAACTCCACTAAGTGACCTTTGATTTTCCTTATAAATGTAGTTTATTCTGCATGTGTATGATATGTAATCAAAGACTATTCAATGCATTTGCTCATCTGTGTAAAAAACAAACAAACAAAAAAAAAACACTAAATAACATTTTTTACATACAAAACTAGGCCCTTGGTGAATCAGAACTTTGTGCATAAACATTAAAAGGCTTACCTGTAATTTTGCCTCTACCATCAACCAGGACAGCTTGCTGTGCATCAGATGCATGTTTGTTTCAAAAGGACATTGGATTATTATTCTAGCTGCTCTGTTCTGAGTGATTTGAAGTTTCCTTAAATGCTTTGCAGCATTGGACTACACAACAGGACAGTATTGAAGGTGACACAGCACAACGCTCTGAACAACCGTTTTCAGGACAGGAGTTGGACAATAAGCAGAACATCTCCTTGCCATAGCCATACCTCTGCCCATCATGCTAACAGTTTATTTGGTTCCCCTTTGTGACAAGTGAAGATCATTGCTGCCTGATTTAACACACCTTTTATTAAATACATTTGGTTTAGCCATCCATCCATTTTCTAACACGTCTAACTCTTGTGGGGTTGTGAGGGGTTCTGGTGCCTATCTCCAGCTGTCAATGGGCGAGAGGCGGGGTGGTTTTAGCCATGTTTAGCATTCATTTATTCAGTCTCACCCACCATATCTTTGTACCGTAGGTCTTTTTCCCGTTTTCTAAATACCTTCTCCAGCAGATCCTTTGATAATTCTTAAGCCTTGCCCTCGGTGCTGGATTCCTTCATGCAGGCGGTAGGTATGGCTCACTAACAGTTCTGGTTAATGAGGCGTTTTAAATTAACACAACAGACTTCATCCAGCAGCAGGTGTTCTTTTTCTCCTTTACAACTTCAACTAAAACGCTTTTTTTCTATCTCACAGTGAAATACAGAATCAGGAAGAAACCCAGAAGCAAAGACTTGCATACAGAAACCTTAATGAGGCATTTCTTATGGTATAACACTTTAAAGTGTATTTCCATGCAGAAGAGGAAACAACACCCAAATAGCATTTCTTCATGGGCTAACATGGATGTAAAGAAACAGGGTTTACTAGTAGATAACTCACCAAACAGATTTCATTTGACCTTAAAGCTGAATGTGATGAATATCACTGTCCTGATCGGCCATATCGGCATCATTTAAGCTGTATTTTAGTCTAGCTGCAGTGCTTTGCCAACTACCCAAAAGGTTTAGCACAAGCGTTTGGTAATTATCGAGTTCTCTAAATTTCAAAGGACACATCATATTAAAAGTTGTTTTTTTTTTCCTTTTGAGTTAAATAAGTAAAAAGTAAATAAAACCCTTCAAACAAGCCTACATGCTCCAAATAACAGTTGGGTCCATATTCTAAAGTCTGGGGCACAAGCACCCAAAATGCACAACACTGCCACCACCATGCTTTAAGCTTCTTACATCGCCCCCCCCCCATTTTTATCTTGTATCGTCTTTAAAATGTGAACGTATATGAAATTCCAATGCATCCGCTCTTTGGGCCTAATTTTCCAATAAACTCATGTCCCTATTGCTGTACAGCAAATAGTCCAATGTGAAGTCTGATCAATTCCAATTAAATTTCAAAGACTTGTACAAAACGCTGCTAAAGAAACTGCTGCAAGGAGAGTTATACCAAACAATGAAAAGTCCTTTATTGCCATCAGAACATGAGTGAGAAAAACCAGAGACAAAATCCGACAGTGAGGAGCCAACGATACAACTAGTATCCATCCACACACACACACACACACACACACGCCAACGTAAAGCAGGCAGTCTTTCAACATGAGGATTACAGGTACATCAGAGAATACAGCAGTCAACGGAATGAGGTAAAAAGGCAAATAAACGTCCACTCACACATGCAACTGAACCGGGGTCCAAACACTTGATGCTCGTTCATTCTCTAAAAACACAATGTACAAGTAGGGCAGAATCTACAACAGCAGCAGGGGGATTGGGGCAGGAGGTGGGGGGGGGGGTCATTTGGAACAACTGCACTCCCTATCGTCTGTTTCCCCCAAAACCCTTTGGTCACATGGATGCTTGCTTGACATGCACAATGTCGCCCTTGGATTTTAATACTTGGTGAGACTGAACGTAGGGAGTCCTCGAGTAGCATCTAGTGAGAAAGACGATCAAAGGTGATGAGCCGGGGGGTGGAGGGAGGGGGGGGGGGGATGGGGGGGTTCAGTCACAAATAAAGTTCTCTCTTCAAGGCAGAGTTTCTACATTAGTTGGACATTCAGTGGATAAGATTAGCAGCAATTCTAGCGAGTTAAACAATGGCTTTGGACAATCCCATTAATAACACCCTCTCCTCATGCACCGGACAGGCACCACTCAGTAACTAAACGCCATGCAAGGTAGAAAAATAGACTGCAAACGCACAAGACAAAAGAAATCAGAGCTCGTTTCCACAGGAGAGGTTGATTTCACTTCAATGTTTTATTTCAGATTTTTCTTTTTTTTTTTCTTTTCTCTAAAGATGTGGAAATAGCAACAAAAAAAAAAAAAAAAAAGAAAAAAAGAAAAGAACCGAGAGCCGTGACCAAGACAACAGTAACAACATGAGCAGAGAGCCACTGAGGTTTCCAGTCTCGTCAACCCAAACTGCCCGGTACGGGACAGACACCCAGCTTGTTTCAGACCGCATGGACCCTTGGTGCTCCGTGTGTGTATGTGTAACCCTGTGTCATGATGCTCTCGTTCTGTTTGAAGCTGTCCCCAGTCCCGAAGTCTGCAGTCTCTTGCCCCCCCCCCCCTTCCCTCCCTCCCCTCCTTTTAAGCACCCGTGGCACGGAAAGCAGTCGCCGTCCCGTGCTTCTGGAGCTGCCCGCTGCAGTGGTTTATCACCAGCGTGGCTGGAAGCGGGAAAATGCAGCCGCCGCCTCTGACACAGAGAAAGAGGCACTGTGTAGTTTCTTTGTAAGTTTAAATCTACAGTTCAAGTGTGCCTGTCTGGACTCAGCCCTGGACCCTCAAAAAGATCAATAGGCAAGAGGAGGAAGCGGCATCTGTCGTGCCGTCATCCCTCTGGAAAGTTAGCCATCACTTTGCTTTTGTTTTTTTAACATTCACCCCTCTGGGTTTTGTTTTATAGTTGCCAAATCTTTGAACTCGTGCGGCTGAACCGATCTGCACACTCTGCCCCCCAATGCCGTCCACTCTACACGGAATGAGGACGAGCGCCGGTGGATTTTGGATTTGGCACCAGACTTGGTTTTCCTTGCACCGCTCAGGCATTCTCTGGTTCTTGATCCTCATCACTTCCTCACAGGTCTGTTCCATCCGTCAAACCAATTTTTCATTTTTTATTTTTGAAAGAAAAGAAAAATTTAAACTAGAAGAATAACACCCCCCTCTCTTTACTACTTCTCATTAAACAAAACCAAACTTATGGAAAAAAAAAACTGAAGTTTTTATTATTTCTCTCTCTCTCTTTTTTTTTTTTTTTCAAATTGAAGGCACAATGTCTATCAATATTCCGATGTGTCCATCTTTGCTCTGTGTGAACACCGCCTCCCGTGAACTACAGGGCTGTCTGCTCGCACGCCTGCGGTTCACATCTCTCGTCTGTTCTTTTACCGCCGAGACACGTCCGTTTTGGTGGAGAGAGCAACGGCCCAGTCCAAACCAGTGATAAACAATGAACAGAATTAACATTAAACAAAAAGGACACAAAGAAAGACAACCGTTTAAAAAAAACAAACAAAAAAAAAAAAAAGTCTTGTCCTGTTTCTTGTGTTTTTCAGTATCTTTAGAAATCATGTCATATGCACCAGCTCTTTTTTGGCAAGCTAGTTGTGTTTTTAAATAAGCACTAAGTACTGATAGATAGGATAGCATACACCGTTAACGTGTGGTTTTAAGTAGATGCGTTTGTCGTTTTTTTGTGTGTTTTTTTTTTTTTTTTTTACTTTTTCCATCTCCTAGAATGAACTCAGGTATTTTGTCAGGTACTTTTCATCTCTTTAAGGTTTAAGTTAATGCAAGCAGGGACACAGTTTGCCATGGAGTCTTGCTTTGAGACTTGGGTTCGCGAAGGGTGGGGCTCGTCTCCTTATGAGACCCCGTTGACCAAAGTCGGCGTCTCTTTGCTTGGAGAACGCTTCGAAGGCGTTCGCTCTTCCTTCTTTGCGCTGGTTCCGTTCTCCTGTGAAATGACAGATGTGTCAAATGTTGAGATTCATCATCTAATGATCTTATTTTTTGTCCATTTTAAAGTGAGCTCTGTATGAGAGATGCATCGACAAGTCAGCTTTTGGACTGAATCATTCGATTTTCAGCTCGATCAGCCTCAACCGTGGACTAAATAGTCAGAAACTCAACAATTTTTTGTTAACAAGGCTTTTTGATGTGGAAACTGGACCAATTCAGAATCAGTGAGGTACTTCCACTGAGGTACGAGGGTAAACAGAGATGGGAAAAGCAATGGAAACAAATATTTTTTCATTTCAACAGGAAGGCTGAACTTTGTTCCATGACAAAGGTTGGTAGCAGGAAAAAGCTCAAATGGATCACCTGGGGTGTACTTACTGGATTTATAGAAGATGGACAGCTTTTGGAAATGTCAGAATTCATTTGAGGGTCTACATTTTTGGGGTAACACACACTGCCATTTATTGATACTAATTTAATGTCTTTAAGGGGATCCACGATTAGCTGAACATGTTGGCCTAAATATGTTGCAGTTTTCTTATCAACTTAAACATCGCCCTTTGTGATACGTAAAACACTTATTTCAAAAATTGTATATCCTTTGTTTTGTTTTTTACCCATGGAGGTTGCCTTTTTTTCACTTGCACAATGCATGCTGGGTAAATGATGCAGTTAGGTCCTACTGGACTGGAGCCAACATAGTTACCCCAGGTTTTTATGGTATTGCGTTTGACTGGTGTAAATTTAGACAACGCCACACGGTGTCGCTGTTGGATGTAATTTCAAAACAGAAAATTATGAGAAAAAAAAAAAACAACCAAGAGCACCATGGGAAAAAGCAGTTAGACAAAGACCGAAGGACCCAAATTGGAGATCTAACACTTCTCTCCAGAAGACTTTGAGTCATCTGTACCAATAAAACTGATGAAGGAGCCAACAGGTAAGCGTTGCCTTTAAAAGCTTAAACCAACTGCCGTGCCAACTACTTTTATCTATAAAACGCCTGAACCTGCCGCCTTGTGAGTGAAAGACGGCGAGAGAAACATCAGAGACAGGCAACACTGGAATGGGAAATGATGGACCGACACCGGACCAAAGACCGGACCCTAAACAGGTGTTAACGGACCGAAGGCATCATCATCATCGTCATTATTATCATCATCATCATTAATAATAAATTATCATCAATTTAAACTCCCTCCGGTTCAAACTGAAAAGGTTTAACGTTACCCGTTGCTGTTTTGGCTGGACGGAGCTAACGCTAAAAGGACCTCCTAGTCATTTACCCAGAATGGATTGCAGCGAAAACAACATGGCGACGTCCATCTGACAATATTTTATTTCAATTTGTAAAGACAATACAGTAACAATACTATAAAATTTAACTTTTTATATTATTTGTCTAATAAAGTCCATTGTTACAACTAATCGTGTATCCCTTTAAGAGAGTTTAAGATGTGAACACCAAATAGGATATGTCTAAAACTTAAAAGAAAAAAAACTATTTTACAGCAAACATTCTCTCACGCAACAATGAGATGTCACCAAAGTAAGTTATATAAATTTTAAATGGCCAGTTATGGCAAAAGGACTGAAAAGCTACTTTAAATGATTGTAAATAAAAGCTGGAATCAGGTATGAAATTGGAAATCAATCCCAAAAGTGCGATCGATGCATCTCTGCTCAGTGTTTCCATGTTTACCTTGGGTTCAGGTCCAGAGTGGTTCTCCTTCTGGGGCACATTCTGTCGGCTCTGGGACTCAGGACGGGATATGTAGTCAGCTACGGTCACTAAAAAGAGCAAAATATCAGAACAATCCCAGTGGGTATCGATTCCTCAGAGAGCAGCGCTACTCACCACTTTCCCCCGGCTGTCTGTCACGGCTGGCTGAGCCTCCCTCTGGGCGGCTGCCACGGTTCCGGCGGCGGCGGCTTCGGTTCCGGCGCTGAGGCCGAGCTTCTTCGTCTAATAATCAAATCGGCAAAAAGTGGTCAAGTTCTTGCAAACTTTTACTGTCGACCGTCGTCTGAGATGAATTTCAGAGCGGGCCAGGGTAGGGCTCACCTAGTCCATTCTCACTGGGGCCAGCCTGGTTATCGGACTCCGCAGCGGCATCCATCACGCTGGGTTCTTGATCGTTGCGGCGCCGGCGCGATCGCCTATGCCGGTCCCCTCCGAGGCCCTCGGTGAGGTCTGCGTCTGCGAGCTCCCCCTCTCCCTCCAGCAGAGAGTATGGGTTACTGTCTGGATCCCTCAGGACTGGAAGTATCAGAAATATGACAGAACATTTTTTTCATCTACTAGGAGAGCCTTTTGTATGATACACACATCCATGTTTTAGCTGCTGCTAAGGAGCATTTCTCCATTAAGTTCAGCATGATTTATTAAATTGATAAACACATACTTGCATTGAAACAGTAATGGAATGAAAAATTACTTAATTTCAAAATATTCTCCAGACAAAAGATGAGAAAGGTGTAAGGTAATCATTAGTAGAACCTAGGGCTGGGTAATATGGCTTAAAAAGAAATTTTTACTACACCAAATCCAATTGATTTTTTTTTTGTCCAGTTGATAGATTCCTACACCTGAGCCTTGGACCTTTGCAACGTAAAGTTGCAAAGGTCCAAATTGCCCTGAAAATGTGAAGAGTAATAAAACACAGGGTACCTGAGCTAATAGAGTTGGAAGGCTTGGCTGCGGGCCCCCCGCGGCCTCGTCCTGAGGTGGCCCCTCGGCCCCTGCCACCCCGTCGGGCGCCTCTCTCGTCTCCACCGATGCCACGGGGCCTCAGGTCCCGGTCATTAGCATCCTCTGACTCAGAAGCATTTGACAGTTCGGAGTTTGTGCCTGGAGCAAACAGAAGTTAAAGGGTTAATGGAGACCAGAAGGTTTTTGGTTGTTTTGCAACAGCTGGACCGTGGGAATTGAACTTTAACACCAAACGGCGTTTCCAAAGTATTACGATTTCACTTTTTACTGGTAAAAAGGTTGTTTTGACTACTTTAACTTTAAATACATCTACAAAATTCAGTGCATTCATATCTTACTTTCTGTTTCACACCATCTGTAAAACAAATGTCTAAAAGAAAAACCTGCCACGGCTTAAACCAAATTATTTTAGTGCTTCATTTTTCTCCATATTTTAGCTAAAAGAAACTGATTGGTATGAAACAGATCAAAAGCCTGATTTGGAAGAGAATGACTGTCGAGACAAAAATTGTTCACACATCCTCCACATGTGGCCCCGTCAGAAAGGCATAAAGGAAGAATCAATATTTGAGCAGTGGCAATGAACCATGAGTAGTCTGGAAACACCATGATTCCTTTAGGGTCTTGTAATCAGTGCTGTAACACCATGTTTGTGAATGTGGCTCACCGTATCCGGAGTACTGGTTGTTGGAGGGCCGTCGTCCCCTGCCGCGCCCACCATACGTACGGGACGCATGGAGCGAGTTGCTGCTCTCGTCCGTGGCGTAGCCTTTCTCCCGCTCGGGCCCGGGTCCTCCGGGCCGGCTGGGAGGAGCACGGTACCCGACCCCGATCTGACGGAGCTGCTCGTCTATTTGGAGACGCTCGAGGCGCAGCTGCTCCACCTCCTGCGGAACATCGAGTGGTCAGAGACTTAGGTGGCATTTACAGAGCACGCTAACTGCTTTATCTACGGAGTATTTGTGTGTAGGCCATAATAAATTCAAGATAAGTAATCCTTTATTGCACCGCAATGGAGAGATTTGGATTGCCATAACTGGCCGTTTAAATTCTGACAGTGGCAAAGACACAGAATAACACAGTTTAAAGTAGTGAAAAAAACAAGCTAATCTAATGTTAGCTTTAATTATAGGAAATAAAATAAATGCCTGAATAAATATAAACAAGTAAAACATGGTAGGGAAAATAAGTTAAGAACTTATTTGATGTTTTTTTCCCTCCATATGTCAACTCTAAAAAGAGACTAGATGTTTTCACTGCATTCTCTCATGGTCCCCACTAGATGGCAGCAGTGGAGCATTTCCGCTCAGTGAAAGTTTCTGAGCAGCAGCCAAAACTTTTGAACAAGACTGAACGGGAGAAGTTTGCAAACACCGTGTTTCACTGCTGCTCCCTTTCAGGCTCAGCTGGGAACGGTCAGTTTTGTCCAAACATGAAGAAATCAGCAGCTCAGACGGGCAAAAATCCTCCGTCTGACAAAACCCACGCTGACTCTTCCCGTCACAAGCCCACAACGTTTCAGACGATTACGTCTACAGCTCACAAACCACATTTCTAGCACCCAACAAAGCTATTTTAGAGCAAGACAAACTGTAGTTTAACCATGTTTGTCACTTTAAATGTATTTCTGAGGACGAGCAGTCTGAAGATGGGGGAAGAGGGCGGCGCGGCTCTATAACACGAGCGTGACAGCTGACTCCACCAATGACAGCTGAACCTTATGGGAGGTGAGACGGAAACGAGGCAGGGCAGGGGGCTCCGAGTTATCTTTGGAAGCCGAGGGTCCAGATAGCTAGTAATCTACACCCTGGTGTACCCTTTACTCAGCCCCACAGAGAGGAGCTATTTATAAAAGCACATGAGGTAAGGACAAAATCAGGCTCTCTCAGCAGCTTCCCTCATGAGGCACAGGGCAGGCAGGAGACAGGTGACAGCTATAAGGCCACCTCGCATACAGGCCGCTTCCTAGAACCCCAGTTCACATCCTAGTAAGGGAACAAGCTTAAAGAATATAGGAAGCCATCCTCCCGCGTTAAAAGCAACAGATATGAAAACTAGGGATGCACAGATTTGAAAGTCTGAGCCGATATCACTACTCAGTACCAGCACTGCTGTTCTGGCCAAAAACAAACATGTACCGATTATTCCACATAGTTGCCAACACTTTTGACACTGATAAATGAGCACAGCCTCCCAATCCAGCACCGCCTCACTGTCACATGCCCAAACAAATGCCACATGACCAACCCCGTCCCCTCCTAAGACACAGGCCACATCGAGATGGAAATAAATATCGGTCATCAACGTTGGCCCAGTTGGACTGATGGGAACGATACACATATGGAAAAATGACCAACAACCAATGTTTTTTTTCTTCTCTACATTCTTTTTCTGGGTTTTTGTGGCACTAGTGGCTCATTTTTTACAAAGTAGGCTGACAGGAGAAGAGGACTGAGAAAGGTGGGAGCACATGCGGTAAGGGAACTCAGGCTTGAATGGAACCCGTGTCAGCTAAGGCCTGCGTACGTGGGTCGTGCTCACTACCCCTGTAATGCTGCTATAGAATGAATTCTGATGAAAACTTAGTGTAAAAGTATTAACGCCCTGCCTCCGAGTAGGAAATTCCATCTGGAACACCCCTAAATTCGGAATTTCCAGTTGGAAAGTCAACAGGTGCAGCCATACCAGGATTATGCATTCAAGATGGCAGCGACTCCCAGCAACATTGAGTAAAACGTCATGCTTTGGCTGTTTTAAGCCGTTTATGTGACATTACTTCTAACTACTCTTCAGTATCTAATAGACAGGAAGTTTCAGAACGCCACAAAATCCTGCGTAGAACAGTGTTGATGTTTTAACGGCGGCCATGGTGGCTAAAGGAACAACAAAGAACGGCCACCCATCGGTAACATTTCATCTCCAGTTGATTTGATTTTAAAATAAAATGGGACATTCTGACTCAGGTTGGCTGTGATTGGACATTTGACAACGATTTGGTGCGAGCGTCCATGTTTTTTCCTGCTGTCAGACAAGCTGGAATGCAATAACTGGGAGATGACATAATCTCTGGCTTCTGAGGTAGATGGAACGCAGCGTGTGGTTTCTTGGCAGTTTCCTCTGTAATTCGCTCCATCCATCTTCCCATCAACTGACTGGATAAAGCAGCTCACCTGCTGAAGATCAACACCCCCACAGTAAAATGCTGTTTCCTTTTGCCCTCGTTTGACCATAGCATGTTCTGCCACCTTAATCGACTTATTGCTCAGTAAACTAACCCTGATTCTAACCCATCTGCTGTGCTCCTCGGTCTTCACGTTGCCATTTGTTCACCAATGTTCTCAGATAGAGCAACTTGTTTTCCAACGATCCTAAACTACACACAGAGAGACTCTGTAATTAGAAACTATTTCCTGTTAATGTGTCACGTCAGCCCCTGATAACGTACGCTGAGGTTAGCATCTGAAGATGCAGAAGGCACTGAAAGGAGGGATAAAAAAAAAAAAAAAAGGCTCCACCAACCTGCAGATAGGACACATGGTACTCCAACAAGGCTTGAGCGTTGCTGATGTTTTCCTTCGTTCCAACAAACACAAAGGGAACCATGCCCTGATGAAGCACAAGGGGACAGCGTTCAGCGTTTAGGAGAGACAGAGTCAGAAACATGTGAGTCCATCATCAGCAGCGTAACATGACAGGCTGAACGGCAGAATGAAGCAGCGTCAAAGCAGACGGACACACGCGGCAGCAATCACCTGCTGTGGCTCACAAGCTTGGTGTTTTGGAAAGCAAAGAAACGAGCGGGAGGCTACAGGTGGTGTGAGGGACGAGCCGAACGGTGCATTCACCTCTTTGCTGCTGGCAGTGTCGTCTCTGCCAGCCCCCTGCCTGCCTACCTCCTCCCGGGGGAGCTTTTTGTCGTTGTCTCCCTCAATCCGCACACGGACCACACCTGACTTGTCGACTATCTCCTGGATGACTTTGCCGTTCTTGCCGATGACTTTGCCTGGAAGAAAACGGAAGAAAAGCGGGGGGGGGGGAGACCGGGGAACGGTCAGAGCCGTGAAGTGGGAGCAGAGGGTCTGATTAGGACGGTGACGGCGCTCACTCACCTACAAGGTTCCTGGGAACCTGAAAGTAGTCTTCTTTGAACTCGAGATATTCTCGTGCTTGCTTCACAGCCTCGGGGGTCTGTAACACGGGCCCAGAATTCACAGCGTCACTCAGAACCTCGGGACAAGCGGCGCCACCCGACGGCCTCAGTGGGGGGGGCTCACCTCTCCGTAGATCCTGAACGTACAACTTTCCTCCTCCAGCTCGATGGCCGTCACGCCCGGCACCTTCCTGGCTTGCTGGATGTTGGCGCCGTGGGAGCCGATGGCGAGGCCCATCAGGTCCTCTCTGACTCGGACCTCTTCCTGGTACGCTGCCGCTAGCTGCTTACTGGTCTGAAGAGGGGAGCCCAAGCAAAAAGCAGGCTGAGCAACAGTGGACTGAAACATCTTAATGATTAGCTTTACTTTTAGATATCCACTTAAGGAGCATCTTCACCAGCCTGTTCATTTTTTTAAATCAGCAATCTGATGTAGAATTGTAGCTGGTATAACTAGTGCCTGTTGATTAAGGAGATGGACTGTATGCGACGGTATCTGAGATGGCGTATCGTCTTCGCATGCTGGATAGTATAGACCACGGTGCATTGTGGGGTAGTTTTCTCCCTGGTTCTTTGCTTTGCACCAACCACTGTTGCCTCGGCAACTGGTGGGAGCTCATATGCAAAGGCAATATGGTTAAAATCCCTTCTGATGATTCCTTTTTGATGTGGAAACAAAGAAATCACAACGTTTGATCAACAGATGTTTGAAAACAGTGGTTCCAAAAACCGGGGACCAGATGACTGGAACGATGGATTTGAGCTATAATAAAACACAAAACCTGCCTGAAACCTCTGGAGTCTAAGCTACTGCGGCTACTACTTTGAGTTTGGCTGTTTCTACCTGAGCTGTGATGTCCACGGGACAACGCTGGTGGAGTGTAACACGTGACGAGTCTTTACCTCCAGATGTTTGGTGGCTTCTTCATTGCGGGACATTAGGATGAGCTTGGTCCGGATGCTGCGGAAATGCATGTCGCTCAGGAGTGTTGCACGCTTTACGGTCGTCTCATTTGTAGACTGGGGGGACAAAGAGAAACAACCGTTTACAGTGAAAAGCTAATTTACTTCAAAGAGAAATTCAAAAATAGAGTCTTGGGGACATTGTATCTATGAAATAAAAGGAGATCCCCATCAGGCAGGCTTTCATTGTTTATAATCTACGTTTCCTTGTTTGAACACAGTTCATTCCTGCATCTGAAGCAGCTGGATTAACTGGAGCGGCGCGCCTATTCCCAATCCTCACCAGGACAATGAGCTCATGTGTTTGAGCGCAGTAGAAGATACAGTTGGCGCCGATAGCTTTTCTGAAGTCCTTGTGGATTCCATCAGTTGCACATCTGTCAACAAAGCAAAGCAAACAGTTCTAACGCATATTTTTTTTTAAAAAGCTGTGGAGAAATGTCAAATCATGCACTCCTGAGCCACTATCACACATAGAGAGGAAATAAGACTGGAGCAGCTTGACAACGGCGGACTCACATGTCCCTCAGGTCTTCTGGGACGGGGATGGTGACCTTGTGGAAGGTGTTTCTAGAGGCGGGGCTGTTGGGGTTGAGAGGCCTGATGCGCTCTGACGTGACGATCTCGTTGTACGTGGCGTCACAGGCTGCATATTCAATGACGTAGAACTGAAAGGGCACAAGTTCATCGTCAATACGCAAACGTCCGTTTGTTTAGTACAAGAAAAACCAAACAGGTGTCTGACTACAGAGTCCTAAGAGGGAGAACGACTCATGTGAGAGCAGCAGAGAGATGAACGCTGCACCCTCCGTGCTGAGAGACGGTATTAAAGCTGTAAGTCAATGCCCGACATTCCTGTAGCTTCTTATCAGCGCGCTCTGAACAACAGCATCGCACCGCCACAAATCTGTCCCCTACGTTTCCCACAGGCCGGCGGCTCAGATTTACACCGCTCTGATTTATGGTCGGGGTGAGAAAGAGCAGCGCGTTTAAGGAAAGTGGCTCATCTCTTACCGCTTTACTCCGAGCGTATTGCTGCTTGGTTAACAGAGGAGGAGTTACTGACGATGGATGAGGCCTGACGATCATTTAACACAACAGGTTAAAGGAAGTGGGAGCACACAGGTCTGAGTACCTTAACTGATAAAGCTAGCTTATAGTTGACTCCAGAGATTTTCTAACAGTTTAAACCAAATTCAGACGTCTACAGACATTTTAAAGCGTCGCAGCTACAGTCAAGATCAGGCTCTAGATCAGGGGTCACCAACATGGTGCTCGTAGGCACCAGGAAGCCCCCAGGACCATGTGGTGCCCTCAAGCCTGTTCAAAAAAATAGCATCCCTTTTACTGAAACATCATCAACTTTGTTGTCCAACTGTTTGCTTTTAGTTTCTATTTTACCATGTTTTATTTTGTTTCTACATTTTATTCCTCTTTGCTTTTATTCTGTTTTATTTTTCTATATTTTAATCATATAAAGCACTTTGCGTTGTCTTTGTACTGAAATGTGCTATACAAATAAATTTGCCTTGCCTTCAGTGAGCTGCAGTTAAAATGATATTTTATTCAGTTGCTCTTTTTAATCAGCGTTGCCTTTACATAGATTTTAAATGACAAAAGCATTAAAAACCTGTTTATACTACATAAAGTTAAGGTGAGCGCTGACTCTTCTGGTTCAAAGGTCAGTGTGAAAGAGTACCACTGAAGCAGCTCTCAGTTTCAAAAAGGTTGGTGATCCCTGCTCTACATGTATTCTAGGGTCTATTTTGTAATTGAGAACTAGGTTACTAAATCGTTCAGTGATGGGGTTGGGGGGGGGGGGTCCTTTCATCCTGACGGTCAATACATTATGTATTCAGACTAAGGAGGTTAAAAAAGTCCATCTCTGTCCGTCTGGTGCTCATCCTTCTCTGTGTGGTTCAGCTCATCTAAAAAAAAAAAAAAAAAAAAAAAAAAAACTTGACAGGTCCAGACTGCAACAAACAATTAGAGCTGCAGAGAGGATCATGAGGACTGACCTTCCCTCCATGGCGTGTACGGGTCCAGGGCCAAGAAAAGGCCAGCTAACAAAGCTGTCAACCTAACTCATCCTGCTCACAACTAATTTAGACTTTTACACTCAGGCTGGCACTACAGAGCAGTGAGGGCTAAAACCAGCTGACACAGAACCAGTTTCTATCCCCAGGCTCTGGCTAAAAGGACCAATAAGCAAAATTTCACTATTTCACATGAAAAGCACTAAAATATAGTTTTGTGAAGAACTAAATCTTTTTAGATTGACTAGACACACTCTCTGTGTTGTTCTCCAGTCTCTTGTTTACATAGCCGGGCCGGCCGTGCGTGCACGTATGTGAACGAGTGTGCACGTGAACAGCTGCCCCCTCCCTGCTAATAAAATGCCTCCACCAGGCACAAAATGGCTAAAAGCATGCCCATCGGATCAAAGTGTTCTCTTTCTAACAGCATTATAAAGTTATGAGTTATACTTCTTCACTAGACATGTTCCTCTGAAAGGTGATGCTGTTCTGCTGTTTTTATCCTTTGCAAACAGGCTCATATGAGCCGATGGGGGAGAAGGGGAAATGGGTGCTGAGTGCTGGAGGGAGGTAGAGAGAGTCGTGGATTGATGCACATCTTGTCTTAGATCACGGTCAATGCTCAACATCCACCCAGTGGTGAAAAATCACTTATTTTTTTCTTTAATGAACACTTTACACCGAGGGTAGCCAACTACTCTGCACGACACAATAAGCACATCTCCACTGAATCGGCAGGTTTGTTTTAGTTTTGCTCTGCCCGTTCTTACCTTTGCTCTGAAAATGCTTATTTTGTTAGACATGTTTTACTGTTCTGCTATTCTTGTTTTTGTTTTCTTTTTGGTATCTGAAGTCAAATTCCTTACTTGTACCCACAAATGTTGCAAAAACAGTTGATTCTGATTCAGCATTTGGTTAGCAGCGTCTGGCTTCACAGTTTCAAATGGAAGCACCAAGGGTGCCCTTAGTTCTCCCCTCAAACACAGATTTATTTTAGCGTTATTTCTAGGTGGATCTCGGAGATAAACATAAAGAATGCCCTACAGTCAGTGATTTGAAACGTAAACAGAGAGTTGGCAGTCGGAGTTCAACATCATGGCTTCACACGCACAGAGCCAGTTCCAGGAGCTGCTGGCTTTTATTTAAATGCGTCCCAACATTTGTACATTTGTAACGTGGAGACATGTAGGAATGAACCCTCTTCACGAACACATCTGAAGCAGGTACTAGATAAATCAGGATTATACTGATGATGTTTTGGTGATGGAGAACGTTATAATGGGTCAGTCTGCATCTAAAATGGCAGCATTTAAGCATTTTTAACATAGCTCAGACCATCGTTCTGCATTCTTTAGTAAATCTGAGAGCGGATCTTAATACACCTGATGAAACTATTGAACTAAAGGATAGTCTTTTTTTTTTTTTTTTTACTTTGTTTATAGAAGCCTAAACAAGGCGGTAAAAGTCAATAGAGGAAGTTGCTACCGGTCTTGGTTCTTCTATTTTGTTTTTATTTCATGCAGAGGGTCATTCAGGGTAAAATCTGCCGCCTTAAAGGGACCGTCGGCCTTAGCAGCCACTTACCTCGCCCTTCATCATTCTGACCCGCGCCAGCCACCACCCACATGGCTCCTGTTCGTTGGCCCTGGAGTAGACCTGCACACACCACAACCCTGTTAGCTTAGCAGGAAGTGCGGCACATGGCCTGGGTTAGAATGGAGCAGCGCGGCGGGCCTCACCTCCACCTCCTCGCCTTCACCAATGTCCTTGTGGAAGTCGGCGGGCGGAGGCAGCCGCACGTCGCTGAAAGGCAACTGTCGTTCAGGCTGCCAGCTTCAACAGAAAAAAAGACAATCATCAGATACTTGATTAAATACTGCTGCAGTTTGAGCCGCTTAAAGCCCCCCCCATGTCACACTCCTTTACACCCCGGGAAGGTGACCCATTAACAAGTATTGTTACAAAAAGGTGAAAAGAATGATTCAAGTTGTAAAAGTCTTCAATAAACCGGTCCTGACAGTGAAGGAGAGGCTTTGTTGTATATTAGACTTTTAATTAGCTAATGTTGTTTAAACAAGCAAACCATTTTCAGAGCAGATAAGAACAGGAGATGAACGTGAAAGTAGCTCAGTCATGATGTGAAACGGCTGGGAAACGTTTTCATCCGTCGGGACAAAGAAACCAAGAGAGTCGCTCCTATAGAGTCTAATCAAGGCAACTTTTCCCAACAGCTCCATGCGTGCAGGGAAAGTAATGGGGGGGGGGGGGGGGGGGGGGGGGGTCTGGGAACCATCCCAGAATTGACACCGACCACGTTGGTACCACCCCCCTCCAACCTCGCATACCATGGATCGCTATTTTTAGGCCGGCCACACGATCTACGCTGGGAGCCACGAGGGACCAAAAAGGGGGGGGGGGGGGGGGGGGGGGACAGTAGGTGGGTTCAGGAGGAAAGGAGTTTGGCAGGGAGAGAAACTGGAAGAGCAGGAGGGTTTTCAAAGAATCTGTTCAAGACACATAAGGACAGCTGCATCCCAGGCACAGGTGCTGAGGAGGGACATCTGAAATTCCTCCAGGTCCTGAAGCAGTCCTCACATTTCCAACTTCCTTCAGTTTGAGCTGTTATTCAAAGACCACAGTGCCTTGCTAAGGGGTTCGTACCTCTTAAACCTCCTGGTGTTTTGTCATATTCTAACCTCGAGCCTTATGTGTTGGAATTTCATATAAAAGCCGAACACAAGGCAGCAAGTGTGAGTGTGCACGGTTTTACGTTTATTCCCACAAATACAAATGTCAAAAAAGTTAAAAGCTGCGTTTGAATCCACACCCCGATACTCACACCCCTGGATAAAGTCCGGTGCAACTAGTCGGCCCCAGAAGGCACCTGATTCCAGAACAGTGTTAGCCTGTGAGCGGCAGGTTAATCAGATGGGACTAAACTTGTAAAGCATGGAGGAAAAACCAACCAATCCCAGCAGTAAACACAGCAGTGGACCCATCATGGTGATCAAATCAGTCATGGTCTAAGAGACCCAGCAGAGCAGATCCCAGATAAAGATCTGTGACAACTTAAATGTGCCGTTTATAGATGCTCTCCTTCTTTACCAGGAAAAGAGGCATTCATTCCCATCTACAGAGCTGGTTAGACTTCAGCCCCAAATGCTCTAAAAGCTGCTTCTCCAAAGTATACGATAAGCCGCCACACATTTTTGATCATTTTCAAATCCCTTTAACATCCATAAATACCATGAACATCGGTATTGGTCCGATAAGTAAAACTGATATTCATTTTCTGCTAGTTGCCCTTTGTGTCTGTGTTTCATGAGGGGGAAGGGAGGGGGGCTAGATTGTGGGGTTTGGATCAGTCATGTGACGATGATGCATCACAGCACAGGATTGTGGGGGTTTTAAACCAAGCAGAGATAGAAAAATAAGTGAATAAAAAATACAAAAGCAATGTGTAAGTCTATTTTTACAAACGCATCTTTTCTCCTTGCCATTTAATACTCCAGACGATGTTGGTCGATTGGTTGTCGATTTTATGCCATTTTTTGTTTATTTTCCTATATTGTTATTAATCAATATTACTGAACTTATTTCTGTTTGTATTTGGGTTTGTGTACAGCACTTTGTGTTTAAAGTGCTTTATAAATAAAGTTGGATCGGACATTCCTGATTTTGTACATGGCAAAATCCTTCTTCAAATTTATAGTTGTACTTCATGATGGTTCACCACATAAAATCCTACAAAATACATTAAAGGTTTAAGCTCCAATAAGAAAAATGTAACAAAATAAAAAAAACTTGTTTAATGCAACACGCAGACAGGTGAACAGAAAGCAAACACTTACTTGTTTTCAAATACGATGGTGAGGGAGTCTTCATGGACATCTTTGATAAAACCCTAAAATTAAACACACAGAAAAAGACATTTATTATGACCAATGCTGAGCAGAAACACACAGATTTGTGATATTAGGATCAAATGCACTGAATTTCTGCATGTCACGCCACGGAGGACGCTGTGACTGGAAAAGAGCATCTCGGGCACAAGCGGAGAGCCGAGGCGGCACGCCGCAGCTCTCTGGCTGTGAAGTCTGTGTCGGGTGAAGTGACGAGGAACACCGACTCGACACGTCAGGAGCGGCCCAGAAATCTCCACTCACACAGGATGAAACGCTTCTGGTTTGCTTTGCCTAGCTATGGCTGAAATCTAGCATAAAGCTGTGTTCCTTAGCCATCCGCAGATCTGTCCCATCATAAGCTCTGGTGGGCGTGGCTTATTGCTAAGAGTGGCACTACCATAAATGGGACGAGGGGCTCAGACTGGATCTAGAGTGGGAGACGGGGACTTGGCGGGGACCGGCATACGCTGGTCTGGACTCACCTGCTGGGGGAACACAAAACTAAGGAATTGGTTTGGATCACTGATGAAAGGCTTCCTGGGACCGGCGGACCTACGGTGAAGGGGAACAGACCCAGAACCAGAGGGGGCCTCAGCTAGACAGGGGATTGCTGCAAAGTCAGCAGCACAATGCAAGCGTCGCTACGTGCTCGTTAATAGAAAATCCAGACAATTATTCTTCCAGGACTACCAAGAAATAAATCCGCATGCAGTGGTGAGTAAGAGGAAGGGAAGAGCAATTCAACCGCATAAAACGTGATTCATGCAGTCTGATGCCACCAGACCTAGACCAGGATGACCACAGAGTAAAACCGCCCTCTCAAATAAACATGCACTAATAAAAAGGTAAAAAAAAAAAAAAAAAAAAAGATTTGCGATGCCGGGTACGTCTTCAAGCATCGCCGTGACGACACTTCGGAGCTGCAGCCGCCCATTCCCACGCATGCCGCTGGCTTACAGGTGTTTCTGAAGAGGCCAACCACAGAGTCTATCTGAGTGACACCAGAACACGAACATGTTTTCGTTTACTGCAACTGAAGCATTGTGGGTAGCGTGAGTCTCTTCCAGCTCTAATGGAACCATAGTTAATAAAAGGCAGAAAAGGGCTGCGGCTATTGTCAGCATATTATCACCATGATCTTTCTGGAGCCAGTCTTTATAAAAAAACAAAAAAAAAAACAAAACTGGTCCATTTTCACGTGGACGCCTTGGGAAATAGAACAATAGGAGTCTGAGTTTTTCCTGACAACAAATCTTTTCCAGCCCCTGCAACGTAGTGGAAGGTAAAGGAGAGATTGTGTTGGCTGCTGTAGCTCTGAGCCGGCCTGTGTCCCTGCGCGGGTGTCCCTGCGCGGGTGTCCCCGGCGGTCCTGGTGGAGCTGCACGGAGATCCGCTGACAAACAAACCTTTTTATGAAGCTGATTACCTGGAAATTTCAAATATGACGTTTGACTAATTGTCCGCAACATAAACATGTTAGCGTTAGCCTAGCACTTCAGCAGAAGTGGCAAAACGTGAGTTTCTAGTAGTCTCGCTCAGATAGATGCATCCTTAGGGACGCGTGTTAAAGCTCAGAACGTTTAAGTGACGGGTTGATAGAATATTAATGGAGTTAACCCCAGGTTGGAGCAGCACAATGAGGCTGACCGGCAGAGTCTACAGCCGGGACACAACATCCATCCATCATCCCCAGGAACGGTGAATCCTCTCATTTCTGGAACATTGTCATGAGTGAGCTGGGACACAGTCACAACACTGATGTAGATGACGTAAAACTAGTGAAATGCTGTGGTTTTTTTAACCTAAACTGCTTTTAACCGAACGTCTGGCTGGGGCTCTGAATCAACAAAAGCCTCATCTCATTTCTGTCTGACAGAGAATCCTGATCATGGGAGCAGTATTTCTAAAACACGCCTAACTAAATATTTTTCTGCAATCCCAGGACCGACCAACTCCTAACCAGAGGGACCGGACGCGGGTCTGAAAGCACAGAAGCAGATTTGTCTTCAAGAGCAAGCCTCGGTGCGAATGCCACTGGGCACGGCAAAGTGGAGCCTTCCTGGCATGACATGACTCATGGAGATCAGCGGGGGCCTCCGTCACGAAGACGCTCCGTCTTCCAGCCAGCAACCATGTGGCTGATTGGAAGCACAGGGGCTACGGGCTTCGCCTCAGAAGGAAACCCAAGCGTCCCTCCTGGAGAAGTCAGGATCTCAAAAGGTAAAGCTTCTCGTCCAAATCCCGATCATCAGGTCACATGTAGTAGGGAAGCTGTGGAATAACGAGCATGAACGAGATTGGGGGGGGGGCAGCCCCCCCCCCCTCCAACCTGTCACCCTGGAAAACCAAACAACAGGTGAGGCAGCATGGGAGTAAATATAGGATCGCTGCTTAAACTGTGCTGTGGGTTGGCCGAGCAGCTCAAAGTTACCAGAGAGGAGCGTCTGGACATAAATGCCCCCAGTTAAACTATTATCATTGTTAGGATGAGAAAAAAAAAAAACGTGTCAGAATCCCCCCTGTGTGATCTGACCCGTTCAAAGTGTGTGCCATCAAAGATGGAGCCTCCCAGTCTGATGTTAACACTCCTGTCTCTGAAACAACAGCAGCAGCAGAGTTTAAGCTGCACAGGAAGACAAAGTCCCTCCTGAAGACTTGCAGAGAATTGAAACAGAAACCGTTCATCTGCCGCGCAGCCACTCTCCCTCTGGCAAGGCATTCTTCTGGTGTAGCCTCTGAATAATAATGCTTAGGTGTAGCAGCTTCCATGTAGCACACAGCTGCTGCATGTCCATCAACTCGCTCCTGCTTCGAAATATCCCATAACCACACGTTATACGGGACGTTGTTGTTTTTATTTTCACCCCAAACCCTATATTTTAGTTTTATGACACGACTCGCTTGTTGGAAATAAACAGACGCGGGCCCACACTTCCATGCTTGGTGACAAGTGTAGCTAGCTTGTTTGCTAAGTCCAGCTAGCCGTTATCCTGAATGGAAAGCTAACGTGCCTCCTCCTCGCTAAAGCACGAGCTAACGTTAGCCGGGCAGCACTCTGCTAGCTTACATCTCAGGACACACACAAAAAAAAAAACAACCGACATAGCAGTTTTTCATGAAACAAAAGTTTTTAGGTGGGGCAACAGCAAACGACCACCGCGACCCGCTTACCTTGTAAAAGGCCCCGTTGGAGCCGCGGACCTCCACGGCCAGCCCGTCCATGCTTCTCGGGAGATCCCCACGGCTGTGCTTGGCGTCCGTAACCGTTGCGACTCCCTGCGAGTCCGGAGCCGTTCCCAGCTTCGCCGCCGGCCCTTCGCCGCTCTCCGGCAGCTTCTGGATTTCCAGTGTTTCGGGTGGAGGAGGGATGGAGGTAAAAAAAAAAAAAAGGTGGAGGAAGGGGGGGGCAGAGGTGAAGGGGTTGGGGGAGATGGGTGTGATGGGTGTCACAACAAGCAAAGCAACGCAGATGCTGTCTCCGGCAGCCAGTTAGTTTAGGAAGGGGGTGGGGTGTGTGTGGTGATGGTGGTGGTGGTGGTGGGGGGTACCGTTATCCGTTCTTGTCCAAATGTGGGATTCGGAGCTCGCGAAGCTGGAAGGAACCACCGCGAGCCGCTGCTCTGGTGTCGACTCGCGCGAGGAGCAGGCTGGCTGATGTTAGCGGCTGGATAATTAGCTGGGAGGCTAGCTACCAGAAGCCAGACGCCGTCAGTTTTCAGGGATGAAAGCTAGCCGGCTAGTGTCTGGTAGCCGGGCTGCGTTATGTTGGCTGGACGTGTGGCGCAGACGCTGTAGTGAACGATAACACAGAAGTCGTCACCGGGGGTGGTTTCTTCTGCCTCCGGTGTAGTTTCCGGCGGTCTTTCTCAAATCGCGACTGAAAATGTGCAAACCGCCCGGCGACTATCCCTCACCAGCCGCCCGACCCCTCAAACACACGCTGATAGAGTGAGCTCGAGAGGGTCTGAATGACCTCCAACACCCCACCCCTTCACTCGCGAGGCCCCGCCCACAGGAAATATAGCGTTTCTGATTGGCAATAACCCCTCGTCGATCAAAGCTTTGTGTCAGCGATTGGCTCAGCAAAAAAGGGCCGGTCTCTCAGCGGGACCAATAGCTGAAGGCGATTCACATCCCAACACAGTTCATTGGTTTGTTTCCGTGTCAGTTCCAATCTCACGCTGACCGACTCCCCTACTCTATGTTACCCACTCATTGATGAGAGAGTGGGAGCATTCCCTAGCAGTCGGCCGGAGGATAGCTGGGCTGGAGGGAGGCGGTCAACGGATCTGGGTTTACTACGTCATAAACAATAAAACGTGAACAGGCAACAACGAATTACTGTCATGAATTTTGAAGGGTAATTGTTTTTCGTGGAGTTTGCCACTTTGTGGATACCACCAGGCACCTTAATTATTAAGATTTAGCCGATTTCTTGTTTAGGTCCAACGTGCATCTGTTATGAATGCCGCCATGCATCTCAACAGCAAGCCATCAAAAACGTCGGTCTTTGTCTTACTGGATCTCAGTGCTGTGTTCCACGTTGTTCTTTTAAAACAGGACACAGAACAGCAGGTGCATCCTTTAGTTTTCAGTAGGTTACATTATTGTAATAGTGAGAAATATACTTTCTCACAGTATATTTATTTCTCTTCAAAAAATTGTCTTGACCCAAACCAAGAAAAAGGATCACAGCACACTTAGTTCTTGGTGGTTCCCCCCCCCCCCCCCCCTGTTTGTAAAAAGAAAGCATGGTAACACTTTACTTGAAGGGGTGTGCATAAGACTGACATTATACTGTCATACATGACATGGCACCTTTCATGAACATGAATGAGTCTTTATTAATGTTTATGACTGTTGTTATTAAATGTCATTTGGTAAATTATGACACTTTGGATGCAAATTTGACATTTTTTAAAATGTCTTTGTTATGACAACCTGACATTAACAGAACTAAAGCTTTCGTTGTTATGACAACTACTTTTAGGCCAATCTAACCCAAGGATCTGCAACCCCAGTCCAGGAAAAAAAAAAAAAAAACTTGTTTAGAGACACTAATATTATATGATCGTTTCAAAAAGGACAACTTGCAAAGTTTGACAAATGTCTACCAAAGAAGCTTGTCATTTTTTAAAATCCGCTTATTTCTTTTTTTACATTTGAAAATAAGGGGGGGGGGGGATAACAGTTTTGCAAAAAGATAGATATATTTTCGTTTGTAGAATGTTCATGTCTGAAATCAGATTTTTTTTTTTTTTTGCTAGATTGTTCCTATTACTTTTAAAATGTTGTCTATATCTGACTCGAGTGTGAACTGTTTAACAACTTCACAGAGACCAAGTTCTTTCATAACTTTAGGAAGTCGAAGGCAACTTTTAATAATATCAGCGCCTCTCATCTCAACTCCAATGGCAGGACACATGTCGCAATAATTTTTAGTGCTTTGAAAGGGGGGCAGATTTAAAGACCTCAGGGGGTTGATAAACATCTCACAGTGTCACATCACACTGTTCAATTCATATTCTGAGACTGCAAACCTAAAGGCTCATAGTAAATCTGGTGGAGCTACAGAGATCTACGGCTCAGTTGGGAGGAACAGCTGTTAGTAGTGCAATCCATGAACCTGGCCTTTATGTAGAAGACGCAGCAAACATGAGGGGAGACGATGTCCTTTTCAGATGAGATCAAAATGGGACTTTCTGGGCTAGCTCAAATATGCTTTGTGGAAAACTATCACGGTACATCACTGAAATCACCATGCTGTTACTGAAACACGGTGGCGGCAGCATCAGACTGTGGAGATGTTTTTCCTCAACAGAGACAGGGAAGCTGGTAAAAGTTAATAATAGATGAGATCTTGGGTCTCCTTGAGAATACCTATATAAATAAAAGTTAAATAAAAAAAGCTGAATGGACCTGAATACTGTCCTGATCCTTAAATGTTTCTGTTTTAATTTAGTAATGTATTAAGTTTTCTTGTTTCGATTTTGATTTTCTTCCTGTGTTTTCCTCCATGTCTGCCCTGCCGATCATTTTCGCCTTCGCTGCTTTCACCTGAGTTCCATGCCAGGCCACTAATTCGTTACATTTACTTGAATAACCTTCTGAACATCATCTCCTGTTAGGAAGTACTGTAGAGTGGATGTGTGGAGCTCTGCGGAACGAAAATCCATCTGGCCAGAGTCAGGTTTCTTGTTACTTTCCTTGAGTATTATTAGAATAAAGAAGCGCTCTTTGGGTCAAATTTCTGGTTACTCTACCCATTGGAAGTAACTTCACTGAATAAAGAACGGACTTGTCTTAATAAAAAATTAAAAAAATGCACCATAGAGACACGCCTACAGTTTACGTTAAAGTCAGACTTCTTGTTTGGACACAGATTTTGTTGTTGTACTGTTATTTCCTGTCTGCTGAGCTCATAGAACCATTTGGAGGTCAGTTGAACACAATGACCAGCAGATGTTGCCATTAGAAGTACTTTGTATTGTTCTAATATACAGTATATACATTAACTGTTGTAAGTTCTGGTTTTATAAGTGGAGGGTTGGGGGAAAATTATTTAGTGTTTTTTTCTGCCTGAATGTGTTATTTTGTAACGGTTATTTTTTGTATCTTTTTTTATTTCAGTGTTTAAAATACCAGGACTTGTACATAACTTTATGTTTTGAATTGTTTGATGACGTCATTCTAAAATATTAAATCAGTCGTAATAAGTGTTACTTAGTACTTCGGAAGCCTTTTTACTGAATATGTGTTTGCATTGTGGCCCGTCAACTTCTGTAAATTAGTTATTAATTTATTAAACCTAAGTTCATCTCATCATGTGGCTCCCAAGTTCCTGTTTGCATTTTGGTCCAACACCTGTCTCAGAAATCATGACAAATACAGAATGATCCTGGAAGAAAACTGCATAAAAACCTGAGATAAAGTAGAGGTTGCCCTTCCAGCAAGCAGAATCAGAAACAGATGTAATCAATAAGTAAATAATGCATCATCCACCCTGATGCCAGGCTGGTAGGCAAACTGCAGGGGATCTAGGAAGACCTCACCAGGGGGCGAAGATGGTAGAGGATCAGCCTCCCAAAGGTTTTCATCAGGTGTTACATTAGTGCTACCGGCTGCAGCCGTTGAGGTCTTTGGGGTGTTCAGTCTTGGCTGCTCTCAGAGAATAAAATTATTCAAATTTCTATTGATCTTTTTAGGAAAACATAGTAATTAGTAAACACGCAAATCAATGTACAGACAGTGTCCCACGGTTCATACCAGTAGGTGGCGGTAATGCATACCTTCAGTTTTGTGCCAAGAAAGAAAGAAGAAGAAGACGCTGTAGGCGCGCGCAACTTGAATCAGGAAGCGCTCGTTGTTTTCTGGCGTCGCTGTTTTTACTTTATGTGTCGTCGGTGAGACAACGTTGGGAGACCGAACCAAGTCTTTCCACACCGACGGGATAAAAAGGAGGAAACATTTGGCTGAAAATGTCCGCTGGGCTCGAGACGACGAACATAGAGTTCGGGAAGAGGGACAATCTGCATCAACAGGGTAAGAGCTGAGACTGTCCTGTTTGAAAAGCAGTAAACATTTAATTTTCAAATAGAGCCACTGAATGACGTGTAACGGAGTGAAAATGTTTAGCAACATAGGGGAAAGTTGTAACTCTGACCCATTTTTTTCGGATGAATTGTAATGAAATCGGTTTAAGCATTCATTTCCCTTCCCGCAGTTCTCGCCGCCTTCCCGCTGTGTGACGTCACAGAGGAAGATCTGACCCAGAATCCTCAGTTCAGTAAACTCCTGGCCACCCTTACCCAACATGTGGACAAGAGTGGGCTCACCGTCCCGCTTAAAAGCGAGCTGGACAAGGTGAGATCCACCTTCTCCTTCACAGCTGCGCAGAAAGACAGACCCCCGTCTAACCAGACAGAGTTCTTCCTGACTGCTAAATGCCAGCTGAGGGAGAGAATATTTATTTATTTCTTTAAAGTGAGAGGTTTACATATGATGACTACCATTACCACCTCTTTAAACGTTGCTGGAGAGCCCAGATGTTGATATCATGACTTTGTGACCTCTGATAGATGAATTCACAGCATGTGATTTAAGTTCAGGGTCACCCGTAGGAGTATTTTTAAAGCAACACCTCAAACACCTGACTGCTTAGTGTGACTTCAGGGCAAAATGTACAACAAAAACAAATTCTGACAAGACAGAAGTTGTAATCTTTGGACCCAAATTTCTCAAAAATAAACTTCTTAATCAGTCACTTAATCTGGTTGGCATTAACTTGGCCTCTGGTAATAAAGTAAAAAACCTTGGTGTTATTTTTTTACCAAGACATTTAATTTAAATCCCATATTAAACAGGTTTCCAGAGTTTCCTTTTTTCACCTCAGGAATATCGGCAGAATTAGAAACATTCTGTCCAGGAGTGATGCTGAAAAACTAGTCCATACATTTGTTACTTCAAGGCTGGACTATTGTAATTCTTTACTATCAGGAAGTCCACAAAATGCAGTTCAAAGTCTTCAGCTGATCCAAAATGCTGCAGCAAGAGTTCTGATGAAAATCAACAAGAGGGATCATATTTCTTCATTGGCTTCCTGTTAAATCAAGAATAGAATTTAAAATTCTCCTTCTAACGTATAAACCCTTAATAATCAAGCTCCATCATATATCAGAGCTCTGATTACCCCGTATGTTCCTAACAGAGCACTTCGCTCTAAGACTGCAGGTCTGCTGCTGGTTCCTAGAGTCTCTAAAAGTAGAATGGGAGGCAGATCCTTTAGCTATCAGGCTCCTCTCCTGTGGAACCAACTCTTTAACAAGCTAGTTATTTTATCATGGTGCGTTCCTTTTGCCCCGGAGGTAGAAACTAAGGAATCACAGATTTCCATCATCGTCCTTCACCCTTTTGTGTTCCAGTCTCCCTCCGTTGGACAGTAGGAAAAAACATGGACGCTGTTGTTAAACCAGCAATGACAGTAACGCTGTTCTAGGCGGTACTTTGTGCAAATAAACAGAGCTGAAACATCCCCTCTGATTAACACTAAGAGGCAGCACCCGTTCTACTGACTAACTGTTACAGAAATAATACAGAGCTGCTACAAACAAAGTATGAGCTTTTACTCAATGCTGCCGCGAGTAGCAGCCATCATGAATGCAGACGTCTGGGTACTGTCCTGTTGCACGACTTCCCAACTCATAATGCCGACTTTAGGCGCCGTTACTGTTACATTTTCCCACCCGGAGGTCGAGAATTCCTAGCCTCGTGAGACCATCCTGATCTCGCGAGCTTTCAAGGTTTCACTCGCAGATCAGTCTGGATACTCTCCGTTAAAGAAAATTTGGAGCCGTTCACCAAACGAACGTCCAATCAGCGTTGGCTTTGAGGCGGGTTGAGGTGTGACGCAACGGGAAGTGCGACAGTTCAGTCTAAAGAACATGGCGACTTCAGCCGATGAAACTAGCGTTAGCGTGGCTATCGAGCAAGTTTTATCGAAATTACAGAGTATTTCTTTGCTGAGCTAACGAGCCTTTACCTGCAGCAGCAAGAGTAGCTTGGCTTGTGGTTGTGTTTTCATCGTCGCTCTGTTACGAGTGACGACGAATCTGATTGGTTCATTTGGCCCGTCTATCACCAACATAGGCCAATCAGCTAACCAGTATTTTCGCCCCTTCCCAAAATTACTTCAACGGAAGGTTTCCAGATGGATATGCGGAGCAAATCTATCTGGCGGAGTCAGGTAAGAGAATTCCGACTACAGAGGACAAACGAAACGCATCAGTCAGCAGGTTGGAAAAGACTGACCTCTAATGGCCAACTGGAGGAACTGCAGAAACACGTTTGCTGCTTTTTAAATCAAGAATCTTTTATTGTCACCGCGTGCTACCATGGTGATATTTTGAGACTCAGGATGCTCACAAATAATATATACAGCTAGGCTCAACCACCCTTTTGTTCTTTAGAGAGAGAGAGAGAATCAGCCAGTTTGCTGCACTGGCCAACCACCCTTCCTGAGCCCAGCCGTGCAGAATAGTCTATTTGAACCATATGAATTACTGTGTTGGTGCGTTAATTAATCACTCAAGGCTTCTTTGAGGATACATTTGTGCTGTAAACATAAACCTTCCTATACAGAACTGTGCAATTACACATTCCTGATTTATGTAGTTATTATTGTTAAGTCGGTGTCTGTGTGTCTGCAGGCTGAGCAGAAACTGCAGAGCCAGAAGCGCCTGTGGCTCCGATCCGAGAGCCTCCACAGAGGGCTGCAGGAGATGATCCAGGACTTCTGTGTCAGGAAGCGCCGCGCTACGCTTCCTCCTGATCAGACCATGGTATATTCCACAAACCTGTCTGCTTTGGTCACTAAATTACTAAATGCAAATTTCATTTAAAACTCTTTTTCTGCACTTTTTACAATTTGTCACCTATAAATAGTGCAAAAAATTCTGAACATCGCTTCACCTAAATGAATCATATGTTGGGTGTGATGCTAAAACATGTTTGCCACAGTTCTATGGAACGATGGAGACGTGTCTTCGTGTGACTCAGTGCGTCAGACTGCTAGATCCTAGCAGCGCTACCACCCAGGACCAGCCGGCGGTCCTGGGTCTAACGCCCCAGCAAGTCATCCAGCTCCTGCCTCCAGAAAAGGTACAGGAAAGCCGGAGCAGAAGAAGAGGAGTGGGATTCTCCACAGAGCAGAGTCTTTAACAACAAACGTTGCACCAGTCCAGCTTCAGATCGTTTCCCTGTATACCTGACTGTCCTTTGTTCTCCACAGACGGTACAACGGATGAAACAGGCGCTTCCCAGGGAGCTGGAGAAACATCTGAAGCAAAAGTGTCTGAGCCTCGTCTCTTACTATCAGCCAGAATGGGGTAGATATCCAGAGCGGGTGATATTAACTCATCTGTTGCTCTCAGCCAACGGAGTGCCTTCAGTCGCTTCATAGGCCTGCACTCACCCACATGTTGTTTGGTGCGCTCCTCTAGAGAATGAGAGTGAGGGTCTGAAGACCAGCAAGTTGTCTCACCTGCCCCCCCTGCTGGACAAAGAGAAGAAGAGAGCGGAGCTCCTGAAGACGACCTGTCGAGAAAACACCGTCCTCCTGCAGAGACAAACGCAGCTCTACCTCTCTGTGGGTACCCGTATGAATGTAGTTCACTCTGTGGCTTTATAGTTTCCAGTCCACTGGGTGCACATTTCTCTGTATATTTTCCAACTCCAAGCTGTATAAACTTGAATGTTTTTTGGATTTAAGCATTATGATGTCACATCACATGAGGTGATGTGTATCTGTGTAATGAGAGAGGGTGTGGCCTAATGAGATCAGTGCTCGATATGAGGTGTGCATAATTATTAGGCAGCTTCTATTCTTCAGGGAAAAAGGATCAAAAAGAGATTCACCCAGTATCAAGGGGCAGAGCTTTCACAAGGAAATCTATGGGGGAACAAAAGTCATGCTCAAAAGATTTGGCTGAATCAAATTTCTTTCAGGACATCAGATTGAAGTTTCAATGATGAATTGAAGGTGAATGCAACTTTTTCTACTCTTTTGCTGAAAAACTAGAAACTTGTTCTGTTGCACCTCTTTCAGGAAATAATGTTTTGGTATTCTGGCTGATCAGCCCTTCTCAGCATGCCCAGGGTTGAGAACTCCTCAGCATTAAAACGTTTAAACCTACCCTCCCCAAAAGGCTGTAATGTGCACATTAAAATAATAACATAAATGGTATACTTACTGAAAATATGTGAGAGTTGGTTATGGGGATGGGGAACCCACTATCTACAGCAGGGGTGTCAAACTAATTTATATATGGGGCCACTTTGGCATCATGAAGTTATTAAAAGGGCCGGTTGCATGTGTAGAGACGATACTTTGCATTGCATAATTTCATTCCAGTTCACATAGTAGTATACAAAATGCACATTAACATAAAAGTAGCACCCTTAGGCCCAGTTTATACAGTTTATCTGCAAAAAAAGTTGATATTGGGGTGAGTTACACTTACAGGAGGCTCAGTTTTAGCCACTTTATACACTTTAAAAGGATATATGCCTTTTTTTCTGGCTCTCGAGGGCCGGATAATTTACCTTGACGGGCCGGATTTGGCCCACGGGCCTTGAGTTTGACACCTGTGATCTACAGGGATAGAGTTCAAAGCCTGCAAAAAGATCTTACAATGAAAACAATGAAAGTCGATCTGTAACAGATCGACTTTCATTGTTTTCATTTCAACTTTTAGATTCCTGAAAGTGTTTTCTTTGATCCGCTTTCAACAATACCTTCTCTGCAGACCCAAGTTCCTCCCTAACATACACTCACTATGGGCGTGTATGCTGGTGTAACTATTGTACAACTGTTGTTTAACTTCACATACACATACTCTTTACGCTGCATTAATTTGATAGACCAACACTAAGAACAAGGGAAAAGTCCAGGAGAACTTAAACAAATCTAGGTAGAGAGAAAAGAAAAAAAGAAAAAGAAAAAACTGACCACCGCTAAACAGTACACATGAGTTGAAATGTGAAGACTAGGCTAGAAAGTATCAGGAAAGATTATTATTATTTTTTAAAGGTTCTGTACTGATGAGAGGGACTGTTAAAGCATCAGATGGATGGGCCCATGTCTAGCACCGGTACAGGATAAAGCCTGCATGTTTATGAAGACCAGGATTTAACACGTTGTCATCACGTGGATTTAATCCTCTACTGTGTGGCTGACCAATAAAGGCCTTGAAAACTAAAATAAATTATTACAGCCCCTTTCCTCAGCTGATGCAAGCTCTGTTGACAAATTGTGTGCCCCGTTAAAATGGGGCCTCTAAGGTGCAGGAAAGCAGTACTCACCCGTTTGAACACTGGAGGCTGTGGTTGCTGCTACACTAAAAGATCATCAGATCAAGAAAGCAGCAGACTCCATGAGAAGGGGGTGGGGGGGGGGGGGGTATATTGGTTGCAATTGTTTTTTTCTTCTTATTTAATGTGTCAGGAACGTGTATTACTAAATTGTGTGTTTATTCTCACTTTAACAGATGGAAACAAAGAATGGTAAAAATGTTGATTTTGCTGCATGATAATTCTGCACACACAGATATTCTCTCAAAGAAGCCACAGCCTCATGCTGTGAGGATGTAGAGTAGCTTCATATGCTGCATCTTTACAGAAACTACATTCAAACAGAGGAAACAAAACGAAAAGCATGAGAAGCACGCTTTTACAGGCGCCCAGATCCTGTTCCCACAGAGTCGGTCCGATCCGCACGGTCCATCCAGCAGTTAGCCGTCTGGTGGCCAAGCTGGGGGATCTAGCATGGCTCACGTCTTTATTGTTGTTCTGTAATGGCAACATTTTGGTTCAGAATTCACACAGAACACAGAGACACAACGAGACTGCGATAGTCCTCAGCCTCTGAGATTTAAATGTTTTAGTCCAAAGTCAGATAGCTGTCACATTACAGAAGGATGTAAAATATATTCCCGGAGAAGTTAAAAAGTCTGCAAACGGTAATTAAAAAATTAAAGTTAATTGATGTTCAGGTCAAAAACACAGACTGCAGTCAGTTTACAGAGGTCCTGGGGTTCCTCCCTCCTTGTTATTCCTCCACAACTCTTTCCCTTAAAGTTTGGTCAGATATTAAAAATACCAGAATATGTTTAAAATCTATTGTTTAAAATCCAGAAAGAGATGGACATTAATAAAACTTTTGATAACCTTCATTCAGGTAATGGCACTCTATTTGTCCTTATTTGGAATTTCCCTTTAAGTCGCTACTGGTTTCATGTTAATTTATTATTGCTTCGTTTTTGTTTAGATATGTAATTATAATTTCATTACAATGTGTCCATGCAATTACTACTAAGTTTGATTCTAATAGGGATTAGTTCCAATATAGGTATTCAGTTTCAATTGAAGTGTGAGTATTTGGATAATCAGATGTGGTATTTTGATTTTTGAATATACAAATCTCCTTCCATTGTGTGAAGTATGCAACAAGACGGCTCTGTGTATAAATCAATTATCCTTCAGACTGATTCTAAAGGACACTGATGAGAAATGAGTGAGTTCTTATAGTGTTGGCTCATTTCTAATCAGAACCTGTAGGATTTGTCTGAGGGTTTTCCCATGATTAAGGCCTTATTCATGCAAAAATAGGCTGAAAAAAGTAATTCTACAGATTGTGCAGGACATGCCTGTAGATACTCCCCCTCATCTTGTCCCCGTTCTCCTTTGTGTTCCCTTCTTCTCTCACAAACCAGGAGCTGGTTAAAAGCATCCAGCTCCTCCAGACGCTCATCTTGGATCACAGACTGAAGGTCCAGACAGACCTGGACAGGAAGAAACTGGATTACTTTGAAGGCAAATGTGAATTAGTCCTGAAGAAGATCAAGTAAGGCCGGTTCAGTTGTTTACGGGCTTTTATTCATGGCTCAGGACTCTTTGGCTCTTTTATGTAAAGATTGATTAGTAGGATGCATGGAAATTAGAGTGCAATGATTAAATAATTAGATAAAATAGTTGTTTGCCTTTTCGGTAATGTTTCATATTTTCACATGCTTGTTCTTCTTCCCTTGGAGAACCGAGATGGTGGAAATTCAGCTGGACACCTACACTGCTGACACTATTTCTGCTCACCGTAAAATAAGGTGACGATGTTTGTCCCATCTCTACAAACCAAATCCTTGTTTTCTTCCACCAGTGAGGCTTTTGATAGTCTGCATTTTGATGGAGGTCTGACAAACTGAAGGCTTTATTCCCTTTCACTGCTGCAGGGAGATGCTGGAGTGCGAGCTGAAGGCTTGCCACGCAGAGAGGCAGGCCGTGCAGTCGAAGCTGTCGTCCTTTGAGATCTTGGGCAAAGCGTTTGAGGCCCTGGCCGACGAGTACGTCAGATTACGGCAGGAGATAGACATGAAGAACTGGGCTCTGAAGAAACTCACCCAGTACACTGAAAACTAGCTCACGCCTGATACGACCCGCTGTCAGGGCGGCCTTTTCACTCCATCTATCAGGTCGTTTTGCCGAAAGGACAATTCTGCATTTGTGATAGAGAATGTGGACATTTGGTTCAGAGGAACAGCACACCCCTGCGTTATTGTTGCTGGGTGCTTACAGTAAAGCATCGTGCTTCAGATCCCATCTGTAGTCCATCAGTAGCTGCATTCTCATCCTTTATACTCAAATCAAGATTTCTGCTTGTAAATACATGCTGGTTTCCCTTATGATAGTATATTGTGTATTAATGTATGATTAAAAATTGGATATAAAACAATGTAAGGTGGATTTATTTACCCTTAACTAGAAGTTTAAAGGTGTCATAATGATTGTCATTTGAACCCTCACCTCGCAAACGCTATGATTACAGGTTTCAGTAGGAAGCCTGTGGGGTGGGGGTGGGGGGGGGTCTGACAACTAAAACAGCATCCTGGATGCCTGGATGTGGTCTGTTTGAAGAGTTGTTTTAACACGACCTGTCTAGCCATGTAAAAAAGCGTCGTGTTTTATAGCAAGGCATGCTGATCAAGCAAAAACAATAAAATCTGTGTTTTACAAATGTATTCATACTTCATATTATCATCCTTGAGCATCTTTGGGAGTTTGCCACATTAGAGCCACGAACCTCTGTGTATTTTACTGGGATTCCATGTGACGGACCAGCAAAAGCAAGTGCACAGTGGTGAAGTAGAAAGAAAATGATGTACGGTCTGAGATATTTATTTTCACCAACCACAATCTGAACGGGTTGAGCAGCTCGTTTTACTCTCATAACCTTACATAAACGTAGGGAAACCTATAGTCTTGAAGTCATTTAATGTGTTATTGGAGTTTAAATGGCGCTGTTGTGCGAAGGCCTCACAGGTTTGTTGGGGAACATTAAAGAACAAATGGCATCATTGGGACCAGGGAACAGCACATCAGAGATAAAGCTTAGGGAATGTTTAAAAGAGGTGGGTGGGAAAGCGTTGAAGACATGCCAGCCTTTATGGAATAAATCAAGTATCCGCTGAGAAGTTTGTGTCAAAGTTTGTCACATAAGATCAAATTCAAGCCTTCTGGCCTACATGCTAAACCCGATGTCTGATAGAAGATGACGCCGCAGATCGCATTGAGCCCAATAACACGGTGTTGGCAGCGTCATGCTGTGGAGATGCTATTCTAGGAAGGACAAAGAAGCTGGACTATCATGGTGGAAATCATTTTGCAAGCCTTTGTGACCCTGGGCTGTTCAGGTGAAAAAGCAACTGACGCCTGGGAGCGGTAATAGAGGTGCTTGGTGAAGACTCTCAATACCCAACCTGCCAACCCCAGGAGGAAAGGTGGGTTAAAAATCTATTTTTTTCTTTCATGTAGTCCCCATTATAATCCACAAGGTGGCGGTGCATTCTCATTTTTCTTAGGTTGCGCTGCGTGGTTGCAGAGAAAACTACAAAGCTGCTGCAGTCTTAAAACTGCATCATCGTTTTTAAGCTTTCCTCCGAGTTCCATTCCTGCTCAGCAGGGTTTGACCCTCTGACGTGAGTTCAGTCTCACATTAACGCCCTCCTTTCCTCTGACGTCGACGATCTTCGCGCAGACCACTCGCCCCCAACCAAACCGGAAGCAGTAGTGAAGCATCTCGCGCCGTTTCAGCCCTCTCTGCTCTCGTCTCATCATCGCCGCCACCATCATCACCATCCCCATCATCATCATCATCATCATCATCACCAGCAGCAGCAGCAGCAGCCCCGCCTCAGGACGTCCACCGCTGGCCGGCTGCTTCCTCCCCACATCTGGCGGGCTGTCAGCACACTCTCGGTGCCGCTCCGTTCCCACCGGCGCGGCATGCCCACATCCACGCCGCCGGCTCGCAACAAGAAGGTCAAGGAGCGGATCCTAGGAGCGGAGGGGCGCGATGTCCGAGGTGCGCAAATTCACAAAGAGGCTGAGCAAGCCGGGGACGGCGGCGGAAGTCAGGCAGAGCGTGTCGGAGGCGGTGAGGAGCACCGCGGACCCGGTGGTGAGCTCCACGCAGGGAGAGGCTGCGACTCATTCCTTCCTTCCTCCCATCCAGAGAGAAGTTGTCCTCATTTTCCCCCTCTGCGCTGTGTTTTTTATTATTTTTCCCTCCGCTGGTCCAGTGTCTGCTCTCTATCTTCTCCTTGTCTCCTGGCGCCGCTGCGCGTCTCGATGCGGGCATCTCACTGCGCGCAGCCCTGCGGGGATCATGATCGCCTGGATCTGCTGTAGCTGCAAAATGCTGTGACATTGTCCCGGAGCACACGTGTTGTGTTGTGTGTCCCCCCCCCCCCCAACACACACACACACACACACACACACACCAGCGTGGTGCGGCTCCTTTTGTGTGCTGGCGCTGCAGCGTGGCTCAGTCTGGTGTCTGTGGAGCTGCCTGGCGCACTGGGCTCTCCATGCTAGACGAGCCTTGGGTCAGGCTGCAGAGAGATCCTGCTGAGGCGGCATTTTCACTGCGCTTTTTATGCATGTGGCAATTTTCACGTCAGGAAATCATTGTTGCCACACTGCTGGTAGCAAGCAGCAAGCGAAGCCTTATGCTCTGTTGCTTCCACGCTGCCGTTATGTGGTCCAGGCTGACTGTCAGTCCTCCTGACACCTCTGACTTTCTGAGCCATGGCGGCACAGGGGCCACTGGTGGTACTCTGGGGGAATGTTGGTAGCAGTTGTTTGCACAGTTAAGACTTAAAAAGCCCAAATGGTGAACGGGGCGAGACATTTTAAACCCGTTGGACTTTGCTTCAGAGAGATACCACTCAGTGGAGAAGACTATGCGCGCTTATGCTGCTTACCGCTTACCTCTGAGGTCAGATGTAGGAAGCAGGTTCAGGATGCACCATGGGAAATCAGTGTTAGGGACACATGATATATCTACATTAACATCTGTATCAGCTGATGGTGTTTTAACAAATCGGCATGGATCTCATGAAACCTGGGCCGATATTAAACCAGCCGTTAAGTGTAGGTGGGTCAAGGGAGGAGGGGATGTCAGGAGTGTGGCTGTTTTTATTAAAGGGTTGAATGGTAGGGAAATACATAAAAATTATCTGTAGATATATCGGTTTTTGACAGTTCCAGCAATAATAATACTGAATATCGTTATCGGGCCAATTTTTCATATCGCTGCATCCCTAATCAGTACCTGTCAAATTCATATTTCCATTTAAAGACACACGTTGCAGTTTCACGTCTTCAAAGCGGCTGATGAAATATCAGTTAAGCCTGTGGCTTGTTACCGGGAAGAGAAATCATTGATATCAGCTGATAACGATGCATTTCTTTGCATTTTATGCATTTCCATGCTAAAGGTAAATGGAAAAGCTCAAATGGGATAGAAGAAAAAAAAAAGCTAAACAACCAAAGATTACTGCAGCTGTCACTATGTATCAAATACATAGCAGATGGGTTGGATTTTGAAATGGATACCGTGTGAAATTCTGACTTCTGGGGCCTGCTGTCGATCTTTCCAACTTGCAACTTGGACATTTTTACTTCAAACCTTCAGTTCATTTGTAAAATAATTTTTCTGTCTACAGACACGGACAAATCTATTGACATGTGTGGTAAAGCTGTGTAAAACGGTTTTCTCCAGACCCGCCGGGACTTTCTCTTGCTGTCTTTCCTCCAGCTCAGCACACGGGGTTTTTCTGTAGGATTCAGCTCTGAGGACCGAGATAACGTCAGGTTGATTATTGTTTCTGGTGAAGCATTGCTCTGTTGCTCTGAAAGACCCGGTGGCGACCTATTTTCTGTTCACTGGTCGGGTCCACCAGATTTTACCATCTCCTGGTATCGCCAAGAGTTCCTGGTGCCATGCGCCGTCGGGGTTCTCAGGACGAGAAGCACGCCCACAGCATCACTTATTCCCCACCACACCCTACAGTGGGCACTAGGCGCTTTCCCACATATTGATCCTTTAAACCCAACTAGAGAGCCTGTAAAGCAGACTCTTATCGTCATCTGTACAGAGTAGAAGGTTCTTGTTAAAGTTCCAGTGGAGTTAAGCAAACCTCAGATGAGAGGAAAGGCTTTTTTGTCACATCCCTGTCATGGGTACCAACAGACCGGTCCGTGTTGGGAAGCCTGTGGTCTTATGATGATCAGTGTGACGCAGAAAGAACTCCTCAGTGGACTAATCTTGTGATAAGGTTGAGTTTTTTCTTCTAAACAGAGGTGAAAGTGAAGGGAGGCCTTTTGCGTTCAGAAGCACGTGGCCTGTGTGTACTGTCTGCTGCTGCTGAGGCAGACAGGGAAGCAGCAGGGGATGGCTGATGACTTTATGGAGGAGAACAAATGGTGTTCTGTGGAGGGGAGGCGGATGGTGTGTGGGCCTTTCTCTCATGGGGATTCCCTCAGGCATACTGAGGCCATGCTTCACCCAGGGACCAGCTGTGTAAGTTCTGTCCTCCCTGTCCTCCTCCTCTCTAGAGTCCTTCCAGGTTTACCAAGGCTTTAGTTATGACTGAGTGATTCTTCCAGATAATCTCCTGTCAGGTTTGTTCTGGCAGAACCAGACCTCTTCCTGGAAGTTTGGTTTAATCATTATTATTCGTTATTTTTTTTATTTTTTTTAATCTAGGAAACAGTGTGTCTTTGTTTCTAAGGAGCCTGGTGTTCTGATGCTTATAATGATAGTTCTTCAGGCTTTCTGAGGATCTTTGCTTTGGGCATTGACTGCTTTTTATTAACCTTCCAGCCTTGAATCATGTTCTGATCATTTCAGAGAAAACTGGAGATCTAGATTTAGTTATCAAGCTAAACACTGACACATCCTGTATCCCTGGGATACCTTTTCCTTGTGCCATGCATACAGCATACCATGTTTAGGTTAACTTGGTGAGGTACGGGTCAATGGACCGTATGCCCACAGTTAATTGTCTTTCAGCTGGATGATGCTTCAGATGTATGGAAATCCATGTGATGTAAACAGGCGTTTATAAAGTGGCAGTTCTTTGCAAAAGTATTAGACTTTTTCACGTTTTGTTACATTAAAACGATTAATTTCCGTGCATTTAAATAGGAGTTTATTTGATAGACCAACACAAATTTGCTGAAAGTTTTGAAGGGGAATGAAGGTAAGCTGTGTGAGGCGCCTGCTGACCTGAGACTGGTGTAACCCTTCAGCATGACAACCACTCTAAACATACAGCTATGATACAGTGGGAGGGTTTAGATCAACGCGTGGTCATGTTGTAGAACGGCCTAGTCAAAGTTCAGACCTAAGTCCAATTGAAAATCTGTGATCTTACTGGAAATCTGATGTCCCCAGACCCTCTTCATCCAATCTGACTAGGCTTTAGTGATTTTGCAAGGAAGAAATGACAAAAAATGTCATTTACTAGACGTTCAAAGCTGGTAAAGACTAGGGTTGTCAAATAACTTGATGTCTCGATATAATCAACACCGAAAAAAAGGAAGAAATTATTCATTTGTGTCAAAAATTTGCATAAAAAATGCATAGAAACCCACTCATTCCCATTTGCTCAAATTGTGACAGACAGGCCAGAGTGGAGCTCCTGTTGGTCTGAGCTCCACCGACAAGAAAACTTGTCATTTTTAGTTTTGCTTCACATTCTTATTGGTTTATATGCATCCGTTTCAAAATATCTCTGTTTAGTAGAACAAGCACTCAGCTCTTCCTGGTTTGTCTAGTCAGCAAAGCAGGGCAGCAGAAGGGTTCATAAGATACCTGTTAAATCAGGGAGATTGTGCTGAGAAACGGCGTTCTGTTTGATTTGTTTAGGCCTCAGGGTTTATGTAAATATTTCTTGGTTGCTATTCATTCTTTCTATTGTTAGAATAAATAAATGGTTCATTTCCTGTCCCCCCCTTCATGGTTTCTTCATTTGACTCCTCAGGGTAGACTGGGTATAAAAGGAAGCTAGCTACTTTCAGTTTGTGATGGTATTAACAACTATCAGATTAAATATAACTCCTGATTCCTGAATTTGAAGTTTTCATTTATTGTTTTGCATCTCCATTGTACATTTGGTACACATGTAGGCTGCCTAATCACGTCTGACACATGTGATTTGATATATCGTGCAGCTCCATTCATACTGGTTGTTTAAATAGGTGCTTGAGATTGACTACATACAGGTACATCTGAATAAATATATAGTTAACTTATTTCAATAATTCAAATTAGAATGCGAAGCTCTTTTATACAGGTACAGCTCAAGTAATCTGAATATAGTGAAATTGTTCAACATTTTATGTCACTATTGCAGATAGTGAAACTCATACACTACATAGAATCATTACACAGCGAGGGAAATATTCCAAGCCTTTTTTTTCCGTGTAATTTTGATATTTATGGCTACAGATGATGAAAACCCCAAATTCAATATCTTACAAAATTGGAATTTGGTGAAAAAGTTATTATTGGAAACTCACAATGGCACACCTTAATCACATAATTAACTCCAAAGATCTGCAAAGGTTTCCTGATTCTTTAAACAGTCTCTCAGTCTGGGGCAGCAGGCGACACAGTCATAAGGAAGACACAAAAGGTCACTGCTGAAGAAGCTGGTTGTTCACAGAACGCTGTGTCCAAGCATATTATCTGAAAATTTAGTGGAAGGAAGAAGTCTGGTAGGAAAAGGTGCACCAGCAACAGGGAGAACTGCAACCTTGAGAAGATTGTCCATTTCACAAATTTGGAGAGTGGACTGAGGCTGGAGTTAGAGCATCAAGATCCACTACATGCAGACCAATCCTACACCTGGGTTACAAATGTCGCATTCCTTGTCTCATGCCACTCCTGACGTCAGACACGTCAGACGCGTCTCACCCAGGTAAGACGCTTCTGACTATGTTTCAGGTTCTTGAGTGGCTCATGTCCTGGATAAGTGTGACAGTGGTGGATCTTGTATCAGACTTAAATCTTCCCCAATTTCTTGAATGGGCTTCGCTTCCCAACCCTCTCAAAAGGCTGCAGTAGAAAAAAAATAGAAAAGAACTGCATCTGTCAGTGGCTGCCATACAGGAAAGGGTACACTGTATTGGATGTGGATTTATTACACCAGGAGGCTTCTCGACTGAAACACTTAAATCTGAAAACACAGAAGTCCCTAATAAAAAAAAAAAAAAAAAGCTTTACTGCTGTGTGGCTTTAAATAACTGCTGGAGTGGAACCATTAATCATGTTTGGTCTGCGGTGGAAGCTCAGAGGCATGAATATAAGGCGTTTTCAGCCACTAACCCACAGTGATTTCAACCCAGAAAGGACTTTTCCGTTTTAGAAAAGGAAAACAAGGACCAGGTAAAAAGGAAAAAGGTTTTTGGAAAAGATGAGCCTCTGATTGGTTGACAAGTCATGATAACATTGTGAGTAGATCGCTAACAAAGGACACCCTCCGGAGACTTTCCACCCAGCCAGTTAAGGATCTGTGGACCCTCGCAGGTCTGGTAGTACTTCAGGTGGAGTTCTGGGTTGTGTTTGTCTGGGAAAGGAGCCAGGGCTCTTTGTTACCTGTAAATACAAGAGAAACAAACAGGCTTCTTGATGGTTTGGTCCAACCTGAAAAACACCTTCTGTGTTGTGTGTTTGTGGTACTGTTATTTTGGTAAACTGAAAGGCTTTTTGGGAACCAGTCCAGGGGAATCCAGTGTTGACATCTACCTGCCGGGGGCCAGAGAAGCACCGGCCTCCAGCTGTGGGTGCTGGTCTGCTGTCAGGTGGCTTATACTGTAAATCCACCCCATCGCCCGCTGAGCTCATCTGTTCCTCTTCTACACTGTCATCCAGTCAGTCTTATAGAAGGCTTCAACATATTTTAATTTACATTCAGTGTGTTTTACTTGCTACTATTTCTACTTTAAATGACGCTCCTTCCCAACCCCCGTTTTGATATTCCCATTGAGAGGAACTCAAATGCCCCAAAGGTAGAGGCCCACTGAGGACACAGCTGGCAAAAGGAACTGACCCACTGTGAGCTTGACCAGCTCAAAAACTCAAAAATCAAATCTTTTTCCAGTCAGTGAACTCACCGTACCTTGGCGCTACCAGATTGTGCTGCCTAGAATAACCTTCTATCAGGAAGTTGTTCCTGTATTTTAGTATCAAACAAAGGAAAGTTGGTTTGTTGTACTCTTTTGAGGTCATGGGAAACATTTTGGATTCACAAACGCTTCTATTTGTTACCCTTTTAAAATCTCACCGTTAAGGTATCAGTCTGGAGTCTCTAAGGATTACACGGAGAGACCATTTATCATTACCATGACTAACTGCTTACAGATGATGCTTAAGATGCTGTAGATAAATGGACTGAACTTTCCAGCCGTATTGACCACTGAAATAGGGCTTTTCCACTAAAAAGGTTCCAGTTCTTAAGCTGGCCTGGTCATCATTATGTCGTAAATGTGTTATTAAGGTGTTGCTAATTATCCCACTGTTCAATTCTGTTTTTTTTTTTGAAGAATGATGGAGACAACTTAACCAAACAGATCATTAATCATCTGTGCAAGTATCCCAGCCAACAGATGCTCTAATATCAGGACCTTCATTTGGTGGCACTGTTCTAACTAACCAAAGCAAATAAAAAACTAAACTAAACTCCCGGGTTTTAAACATGGAGTTTTGATTGGCTGATTGGCTTGCCACCAGCGGCTGATCACACCCCAGCCTGCCTGTGGGGAGGCAAATCTGGTCCAGCTGGTTGTGGGTTAGCCCCGGTTCTTTTGAGGCTGGGGCCAGAGTTGTGTCGGTGGAAGCCCAAAGAACTACGCAGCACTTAAAAAGCTGTAGCACCAGTTGAGCTCTGAAACCGGTTTGGCAGAAAGGCCCTAAAAGTGCTTTACACTGCCGCCGGGTGAAAAAGAAACACTTCACACAAAACACAACTCCTCCTCCCATTAAGCCACTGTTGTCCCAATGTCTTGTCACCACTCAAGAAAGTTTCAAATTCGAACCCATGCTTTTATCTTTGTTTTCAGGTCTTTAAACTGTGTCAGAAGTGTGAATAATTTTGGGGCTGCAACATTTTCTCGTTTTCTGCCTGAATGAGATTTTCTTTCTATATTCAATTCAGTTACATTTTATTTATTCATGATACATGTCATCTCAAGGTACTTTACAAAGTCAAGTTCAATCAAATTATACAGATTGGTCAAAAAGTTTCCCCTCTAAGTAAACCCAGCAGGTTGCATCAAGTCTCTCCAAGCAGCATTCACTCCTCCTGAAAGAGCGTAGAGCCACAGGGACAGTCGTCTGCATTGTTGATGCCTTTGCAGCAATCCCTCATACTGAGCAAGCACGAAGTGACAGTGGAGAGAAAAACTCCCCTTTAACAAGGAGGAGAACCTCCAGCAGAGCCAGAACCAGGCTCAGTGTGAACAGTCATCTGCCTCAACCGACTGCAGGTTAGAGAAGACAGAGAAGAGACACAGAAAGCACAGAAGCTCACATTGATCCAGGAATCCTTTCTATGTTAGAGGGTAAAAGCGGAAAATACTAATTTTCAAGTACCATAAATTCAAACTCTACATGCCAGCAATACGTTTGGCTGGTTGGAGTGACTCTAAACACCCTTCCTGACCCACACCAGATGCATGTAAGGTGGCTAAAATTGACAAGTGCAGCTCAAAACCTTTCAAAGAACACAGATATAAAACTGCCCACAAATCTCTGGTGGACCTCTGTTTACAGGGATAGTTCAGTTTTCTGTCTAATGGTTACCAGTAATTGGTGCAAAAGGAGATAAACTCATATTACCTGGTTAACATGAGGGGAGTGAAAAGGTGAAAGTGTCATTACAGTGCGAGCCAGCCCCATGTTGTCAGATTGTAAACGTTGACAGTTTTGTATTAAGTTGCAGTCACATTTTTTATTGTTTTTGCGACGTATGTTGGCAGTTTGAAAAATACTTGTTACGTGGCTCTAAACATGGGAAAATGAAGACAATCGCATTTAGTGGAACATCGAGTCCAGCCATCCCTATGAAGCATGTGTGATGTGTGAAAAGTTAATACTAGAGATAAATGGGGTGAAATACAGCGTTTTGCTGTGTTAAGGCTGGGTATATTACTTTTCTATAATGTCATCATCTCCTATTTTTTATATATTTTTGTTCTTTGTTTTTTCGTAAGGATTGATGTGTCATCTGGGAATGACATTTCGATGCTCTTGGTTGACCCCAGTTGGTCAGATAATTATTAGTTACATTAATCAGACACCAAGTGATGGCTGAAGTTTCACTTTAGCTTTTTTCCGTTTCACCACAGCTGGTTAGCCAAGTGGCTCCAACGTGTATTGTGAGGTGAAGTGATGTTTTATTGGGTCATTGCTGCGACATGCAACTTGCAGCTGCACATTTCTGCAGCTGCACCAGCAGAAATATGCAGCATTTCTCACTCTTCAGGTATGCTGCGTATATATCTTGCAAGACGGAGATCTAGCATAGGAACTGATTTTGCAGAACCTTTCCACATCAAAAAAAGATTTATCAGGTGATCAAAATGTGTATACAGTGTGCTACTTTTCTATTGCATCATTTCTTCTGAGACCCTAAATCCAAAGACTCACGGGTAAGAGTGTGACGGGAAGTCTAATTTGTGTAGGTTTTTGGGTGGATTTTTGTTCAAACAACCAACACCATGTTACTAACCTTTCTGTGCCTAGTGGCTGCATAATTTCATCAGACTTGCCAAGAGTCTTCGTTCTGTATTTATTTAACTATGAAATAACTTAAAAACAGTAAAAAAAAAAAAAACAGCTATGCTGAGTTGTAATTTTTTGGAAGAAATATCAACAATATCACTTTGAGGCACAATGCCTACTGCAGGAAATTTTGAACTATGCCGTTTAAAGGTCAAGCTGGCATTTTCTATGACAGTATGATTTTTCTTCAGAACGCTGATGTTAAAAAAATTATTTACTGATATTTGCTGTTTAAAATAAAATTGGCAATTGGGGTCACAATCAAATCCATAAAAAGCCTTTAGAAGAAATATAGAATCACACTTTTTGTTTTAGATATCAAATTTATAACACTGAATTTTATCCTGTGCAATTATGTGTGTGATTTTTTTTTCGAAACCTTTTATTTGATCAGCAAAAATTAAATGGCAGAAATTGGCCTGCAAAAAATTGCCTGTAAATGTGTTGACCTTCTGGTGATTCAAACCAAAGCAATCAGCGCAAGATCATGTCGAGCAGCTTTTAGCCAATCAAATGACGCTCATTTGATCATGTGACACTCCAGTGCGTTGGGAGAGTTGAGTCTCTTCACACCTAGCTGGTTAGTGGCTTAATGAAGATGGATGAGGAGGTTGTTTATTAAACAGAGATTATTACAAAACATCCTCTGCGTCAAAACAAGAGCCTCTATGGACAGGGGTGGCACACTAACTGTGACCAGGTCATTCAAACATTTCACTCAGTTCGATTAGATGAATAAAATAAAAATAAAAACTCAAATGTGAAGCGCTGCCAGTTCGGAACGGGCATTTTGATTGGCTACAAGTCAAAATTTAATATTTTCAGGCCAATTTTTGCAGATGAATTTGTGCAGGTTAAATTGTACTGGAGAAATTAAAGTAAAAAAAAAAAAAACACATGCTTAATTGCACAGCATAGAAAAATTCAGTGTTATAAATTAAATGTCTTAAACCTAAAACCAAAATGCTTTTGAATATTTTTCTCTAATGTTTATTGAATATTTAGAAAGATTACTCCTGAATCGGAATAATAAGTATTTATACATGTTGATGTTAATGTTTCTGATTGTGAGATTATGTGAATTGATATGATTGTGTGTTTGTTGTACATCTTTAGATAATAGGATGTGATTGGTCAGACACTATCTATCTAAAGGAGCTAGTGATTGTTGGAACTTGTTTGCCTGATGATTGGTTTGTTTGAGTGGACTGTTTTTCACATCTGCATCTACTGAAGTTAAAGATGTGCAACGTTTTTTTGCTTTTTTTCAATAGAACCAGGGTCTCAAAGGACGGTGTTCCACTTAAAGATCTGTCACAGATTTCTATTCACTGTTTTTTGTATATGATTAACTATAATTTTAACCATGTCGGAAATCAGTTTTTCTAGCCTTTCCGCTAAAAGCCGTCATTATTTATATCAAGGAACAGTTGCTGTAAAATAGCGCTCTATGATTTAAAAAAAAAAGACAAAAATAACGACAGTGCTGACATTTTAAAATCAGAATTGCTTCGTGCATTAGCGGCCTTGCTTAGATGTTTTACTTTCCCCTCATTTGCTGAAGTGAGCTCCAGGTCAGTTTGCTCCCTCCCTAATTCGACAAAAGGTCCCCTAAGCCAGGTGCAAGTTGACATTTTGTAGCAGATGGCTCCTTTTCACGGTTGACCTTTGACCTAAGACCACAAATGCAAAAGTATGAAATGGTAAAAGCTCGGAATGATCAGGACCCACCAAGTCTAGCTTTATGTTGTTGTAGCTTGTACGAATAGTTGAAATGCCTCAATAGAAAATTGTTTCATTTTAAATAGCTCCGCGCCCTTTTTGTTCTTCCTCTGACCTAGTTTGTAATCACATCATTAAGGTAATTAACCTGACGAGCCAGATGAATTTCGTTCCGCTTAACTCCGCCTTGCTTCACTCACACCCATCTGGGACCTCTCCCATAGAGAGAAATTTCTTCAACCAATTTTATTGTCTAGCCAATCAGGACGCAGGGCTGGAGTTTCATAGATGTGACGTAGTGGAGAAGCGACAGTGAGACTGATTTAGATAGCAATGGCGGCTCGCATCGAGGAAGCAAACGTTAACATTGATGCTGCTATTTCTTCCGTGTTGTCCAATCTACCTAATATTGTTTCATTAAAAGAACATCAGAGAACGCCTCTGAAGGCTTTTGTTGGTGGAAACCATGTTTTCGTCCTTCTCCCGACCGGATTTGGCAAGTTTTGTTTTTTCCTGCGTCGCTCTCATCAGCGTCACGGGTTAGCTCCGGTGTGAGTGGTTGAAATAGCACGCTAATAAAGATGACAGACAAGTGGCTTATCCAATCATACGCAAGGATTTTTGATAAGGCCCAGCCTTCTGAAACGCCATTCCTATGGATCTGTCCCAGATGGATGAGTGGAGCTAGGCGGAGCTAAATCCATCTGGCTAGGGTCAGGCTATAAGATAATAGCTTCCCACTGTACCAGCGTCACACTGAAGAGTGTTGTGGTCAATGCACACTTTTAGTGCTTAGGCATGGCGCTTTCACTGGTTTGAAGATTTTGATCCTCCTTGACCGGTGGACACTGGTCAGGGAGGATCAAGGAGCGGTTGCAAAGCCAGCTATGTTAAAACAATAAAGAAATGAATGTAAAAAAGAGCTAATGAACTGGGTTTACGGCTAACTACAGAACGCGAGGTTTGTGCGGACTGAGCTGAATGAAGTTCGCCATCCTGAGATTGTTGAGAGATTGTTAACGTCCTCCTGCGGGGATTTGGCAATCTCCTGGGTTCAGGCAAAGGTAAACCTGAGTGTCATCAGTGTATAAGAGCTAAACCATGCTAGCAAATGTTTTTATGAGCTAGCTCTATGGGACAAGACTAAGTAAAAGGGAACTTGTTCATGCATTTATCCCTGAGGCTTTTTTTGCCTCACCGAAAATACGTTAGTCTTTAGTTTGTTATAAAAAAAAAGAGACAGTAGATGTTGCAAAGATTACAGGCTTGTTATGCTTAAATTTTCTCTTGAAATGAGCTGCAAGCGTGTTAAGCTCATTCAGACAGACGGAAGCGTTTAGCGGGGTCAGCTGCAGGACAGCATAGCGGGTTTTACGCTCCAAGTCTAGGGAGATGGCTTCGGTCATGTTGGAGTGGTTAGTGCCTTACAGATGGAGAGCGTAATGGGACACAGACATCTGGAAACGTAGCCTTGCTAACATCATCATCATTTGCCTCCCCAGAGGCAGGCTGGGGGCGTGTGCTTTGTGAATGGGGTTAGAGCGTTACGCTTCCAGATTGCTGGTTAAGAGAAGAAAGTGTGAGACACGCTGAGAGTTTGCAATATTTCACTGCCTCTCGGTGTCCGGTCACACCCAGCACTTGGGTCTGCTTTCTGTTTTTGTTTGTTTCTCAATCCATAAAACAGCAACTTCACTGCCGGCAACGGCTTCTCTACTCCTCTGTGAAAGCAGAAGTTGCCCTTGTGTGTCTTTCCTTCTCCCTCCGCTGCTTCCTCCCCCTGCCTCTGAGTAATTTGCGCGCTATGCTGCACACAAGTAGCTCTAACTTGTGGCGCTGCGGTCGTTGCACATGACAGGAAGTAGAGCTGCTGTCGGGTGCAGGGGTGTCACAGCCATGTGTAATGGTTCTTGCAGGCTCGTAGGTATGTGTCCTCTGCTTTCTTTGCTCTCAGTTGGAAAAAAAAGAAGCAGCCATGCTAGGTGGAACGTTCATGTGGACATCGGTGGGTTTCAGACCTGAGTGGAAGAATTTGGAGAAATTTGGGTTTTGGACCCAAATTACAGGCCAGGAAAAAACACAAAAACAAATGGCCGAACATTCTTTCCAAAATGGTCTGCGTACGAATCCCGACGTTTTTGGAATAGGCTTTCAGAAATATCAGAAGTCATTTTGTGCAGCTGAAGCATTTACATTTACAGGTGTTGTGTTTCAGCTACAGGGAATTAGAGTGTTTTTAAGTTCACGTAAAATAGAGATGAATTAGATATATATTTAAAAATAGAATGAAACAACAAACATACAATGAGTTGATAACAAGACTACAGTACAGTATAAGAAAGCTTCTGCCTGCTAGTAAAACTTGTAGGCATTTAAACTATTTAAACTGTTTGACATAGCGACTTACCCGTTCACATTACACCTGACCAGGTTGTTGGCTTCCATTACTTTGAGGTTTTATTTACTTTGCAGTTAGATTATGGTGATATGAAAAATAGTTACTACAAGTCAGGGCACTATTACAGATAAAGACTAGAAGAAAAAAATGTAAAAAGAGGAAGAAAAAAGCTTACAGCAAGATGACCTCTTTCTATTATTGGTAAAGAATCTATTACCAACAGGGATGCACAACGTGTCGCCATTAACATCGCTATATGCCAAGTTAGTCATTTTTTTAACATGTCGGTATTGTTGGGATAAGTAAAACTGGGGCGATGATTTCTTTCCATCTAATTGGCCTTTGTGCCTGTGTTTCCAGATGAGGAGGGAAGGGGCTGGTCATGCGGTGTTTGTTCGGTCATGTGACAGTGCTGCGTCGCAGCCGGGATCCCAGCCTGGGTTTTTTAAATGAAGCAGGGATGCAACGTCAGCAGTGCGGTCGATTATCACATTGTCAAAAGAACATGTACGAAAAGCAGAGTGTAAGTCTAGAGACTATAACATTCAAAAGTTCAGTTAACATAGTCTTCAGCTGGTACGAAACTGAACAAAATTTGACCATCACAGAAACATAAAAATGTGTGTGTGCACACACTTCTGTAAATATCTGTTATCGGACATAACAGCAATATGGATATATCGGCCCAAATGTTCATATCTATGCATACCTAATTACTAATAATTTTACAGAACCTCACTTCAAGAAATCCGACCAACCCTTGAAACATATTTGTTATATTTCTATTGTATTCTCCAAAATTAGATTTTTTAAATGATATTTTTGGGATTAGCTATTCTAAGTGTGTCCACACACTTGCCTATTGACTGAGGTACAGTCACAGTTTTGTCAGATCGGCAAAGAAAACCAAAAGATACGCTGCAGAATAGAACAGGGAGAAGAACAAGCGCAAAAAACATTGCCATCCCATATGCTGCTGGAGTCTCTGAAAAACACAGGATCCCAGTACATTTCAAACCAAACAGGACCCTCAGACAGAGGCTGGTCCATCCTAAGGACAAAACCCCCAAACCTAAGATGAGCGGAGTGGTGTATGCAGTTCAGTGCAGTGAGGAATGTTCTGATCTTTATGTTGGAGAAACCAAACAACCTCTCCACAGACATATGGCTCAACACAGGAGAGTTACCTCCTCAGGACAAGACTCTGCTGTCCACCTACACCTAAAGGACAAAGGACACTCTTTTGAGGACCACAATGTTCACATTTTAGACAAAGAAGACAGATGGTTTCAAAGGGGTGTGAAGGAAGCCATCCTCAGCTTTCAACTTTCAAAAACTTAACACAGCAATAGGTTTGATTCCTGTCAAGTTTCACCCCAGTTCACACCTCCATGCAGGTGACCACAACATTTCTCCTGTGAGTGAAGCAAACCATGAGCCTAACGACTCTCCATTGAGAGGGGGCGATCACTTCTAGGTTAATCTACGTGTGAATCTAAGACCTAACGAGGCCTCGCTGGCTAAGCTTGGAACTCCACACTACTGCTACTCCACATTATGAATTGAGAAAGCTTCTTGGATGGGAAGCAAAATGTCTTCAGCTTCCAAATAGATGTCCAGTGTTCACCAGCCCTGAACAGATTTGGAACACTATTACAAATGCTAAAGATTACATCATTAAGATAAACAACATTGTAAACCACGGTTTAGCAGGATGTCTCACCAGGGTACGTTGATGCCACTCCTGATAATAGTTCCAAAATGCTGCATTTAAAGGTAGAAAGTTGTTGGACCAAGTATTGAGCCTTGGGGAACTCCATAATTCAGTTTATTACATTTAGATCAACAACTTTTAATGATAAAGTCTTTAACATGATATATCCTGCCCAATGCCAAATAGAGCTTTTCCAAATTCGTTCAACTTTCAATTTCATATTTTTTTACAAATAGAATCAAGTATTTCCCCATTTAATCTGTACATGGTTTCCCAACATGAACTTTGTTTGTGTGACTCATGAAACTGAGTTTTAATCCAAAAGCTTGTCGTTCTGCTGTCAGTGGTCTTTGTGGTGCTTCTTGGCTGGAGTCATTCGGTACCATAATCAAAGTTTAGAATTGGATCTGTGGAAGGATGCTAAAACATTTTTGCAGCAATAATGCGCGCACATTTACAGCTTCTGCCATCATTCTTAATTGGAACAAATTACACATTCCAGAGGGATTAGTGACAAAAGGCCTTGATCTGCCTGTTACCCGGTACAGCTGCACAGGCAAACAGGTTGTCAGTTTTACAGCGATCAGGCCTGGGGGGGGGTCAAGGTGGCCTATTGGGAAATAAAAAGTCAGATGTGCAATGCTTATGCCGATGTGGCAGAACACAAAGTGTAAAATCCCTGGACTGTTCTCCTGGCTGCAGAGGATGCTTAGCTTTATATCCACCCAGAAGCAACCCTTCTGCTTGGCATGTTTCAGGAAGCCGATCAGATCCACACAGTCTGATTCTTTAAGCTTGAGCAGAAAAAAAAAACAAAAAAAAAAACACTGGGTGTTGCTCAGCTGAGGCTTACTTGCTCAGCTTCACTGCTTAGCCTGACCTACAGTGGCACTTTATCTAAATTAAATGTCAATCTGGATGTATAGGTTTAGGTTTTTACGTGTGGTGATCACAACTCTGGATGGATTGGTCTTAAGCTTCTAGGCCTCCTTAAGTCAGAGGGGCCATTTCATATCATTCACTTCTCTATGAAACTCAAAACAGGAAGTGTAAATGTTCAGTTATAGCATATGAACATGTTATTTTGACAACTTATGCACCAGTCGTCCTCTATCTGATAACAGGGGAGGATAAAAGGATGATAAAAAGATGCCCAGGCAAGTGTCGAGGCCATAGAAATGAACAGACTTTTTAAAAACCTGACGGTTCTGATTAAAATATAATTTTTTTATTAATCTTATGTGATATTCAAATTTTCTCAGACATTGAATTTTGGGGTTTTATTCTCTCTAAGCCATAATCTTATAAATCACAAGAAATAAAGGCTTAAAATATTTCACTATACATATGTGTAATGAATCTTTATAACCTTTGTATGTCCCACTTTCTGAGCTGAATGACGAAAGAATCTTGAACTTTTTCACAATTTCACATTTTTTGGAGCTGAGCCTGTAGCTCGTATGTTTGAAAATAACGTGTCGCCTGTTCCCTCTCCAATGTTTGCCCTTCAAGGAGCAGCCGAAGATCATCGAGCCGCTGGACTATGAAGCGGTGGTGTTTCAGAGGAAGGCCCAGATCCACAGTGACCCGCACCGAGACCTGCTGCTCTGCCCTGTCGACGATGTCTCGGTACGTTCTAACGCTTCTCATGGGAGGAAAATGATTCATACTTTTCAGATTTTTTTTTTTACCAGTACAAATCTTAAAAGTGTTGCATACACATGTATTCAGCAACCTGTAAGCTGATACTCGTTTATAAATTCCCCTTTCATCGTTTGCCTGAAAGAAGAATCCTGGTTGGTAAATACCAACATGTAGAGTTTAACCATAGAATGAAGAAAACTATTCTGGGAAAAGCCTTGGAGAATAGATGGTGGTGGTAAGGGTGGGCATTTATCATATCGTTTTATCGTTATTGTGAAAAAAATTCTTATGATTAAAAAAGTTGGGTTTATGATACCATAAGTTCCAATCAGCGGTGTCTGAAAACCCAAAAAACCTGTCAGCAATGTCATTTTTTACTATCTTTTGCACTTTTGATTCCTTGAGAGCAGTAATAAATATCAATAAATTCAAAAATCCAATTAATTGTAGTGTCCTGATGAAGCCTACAGTATTCTGAATGTTGTTTCAATATGTTGTATTATTAAATATATTTTTAAGCACATTTGTGTTTATGGGGCTATAATTACTAAGCATTACAGCGACTTAAAAACGACCGCATGAAGCTGTAACTAGTCTTTGATCATCACTTTTATCGTTATCACAACTATACCTTAATATATCGTGATAAAATTTAAAGTCCGTATCGCCCGCCCCTACGTGCTGGCCGTGTCATGCTCTGGGGATGCTTTCTCAGCAGGGACACGCTATAATCAGCTTGTACACATTTTTAACACGTGTATTGTATGTACTACTGATTATGCACCGCTCTACTCTATATTATCCTGTCAAAATAACTCGAAATGTATGGTTGTGTCGTTAGAAAATGTAAAGAAAAAAGGCTACAGAGACTTTCGCAAAGCCCTCTATGTCCCCAGACTCACAGGTTAAAGACTCCTCAGGGTGCAAAGTGTGCAAAGTGTGCATGCTCCCATGCGCCTCCCTCTGTTTATGTTGCTGTGTTTTTCTGGTCGCAGGAGTCCCAGATCTCCCGGCAGAGGAGGACCGTCGTTCCCTCTGTTCCCCAGAACGCAGAGCAGGAGGCCAGGAGCCTGTTTGCCAAAGAGGTATGCAGCGCCAGAGAACGAGACTTGGAGGGAAACTTGGCTACTCTCAAGACAGCAGTCTGACGCAACACTTTGTGTTATTATCAATCAACAGCGTAATTAAAAGAAGCTGTTTCTACTTGAATTCGGACTTTATTAAGAAATCTTCAGCGTGAACAAGCTTGCAGAGGAGAGTTTTTTTTTCTTAATCATCAATGAAAATGTGGAGTTTTCTGGCATGAAATGAACTCTAACTCTGGACTCATCAGCCCACTGCCATGACTGCATAGGAGCGGCTGTGAAAGGGCTCGTTAAAAAAAAGAGCCAACATCATTAAACAGACAAAGACCCATTCAGCCAGCAGTTCAGCTGTTCAGTGTTTGAAAGAAAAAAAAAACGTAGACAATCTCAAATAGATGTCACCTTAGCTGGTTAGACGCAAATGAAAAGTTTCCTGCACAAAACAGTGACATGGATGCTTTAGACGGAGGAGATTATCGTTTCCCCCTTTTCTACATTTGGCTGCATCTGCCGCTAATCCAGCTCTCTGATCCACAGTGCATCAAGATGTACAACACCGACTGGCACGTCATCAACTACAAATACGAGGCTTACTCGGGCGATTTCCGCATGCTGCCAAGGTAAGGCGGGTCAGACCCCAAACCGATGGGAATAAGTGACGTAACGCAAGAAAGACGGGCGCTCAGCCGTCGGGATCTGCGGAGAGCAAAGACCAAAAGTCCCGTCGCTGTCAGACGTTTAAGATGTACAAGGGATTTACTCTGCTCACAGGGATCTGTCGGGTGGGGACCTACAAGAAATCCTCAATACGCTCACGCGAGTCTAAATCTCAGACGAGACGGAGCAAAGGGAGCTCGGAGAGGTCTGACGTTCCGAGGTTGCTGGGTTCATCGCTGCTCTCTCTACAACGACCCAAACCCTGCCGATGATACACCGCCCTTAACAGGACTGGATTATGTTTACTACTGCTAAAAAAATGGGACTACGTAGCAGTTTACTGCCATGTATGGTTAGCAATACAGTAGTTCAGAATCCAACTAGATGATCCAAGATGCAGATGGCTAAAGAATGGTGTGAAATCTGTATCTCTGGTTTTGTGTGGAACAATGGAGGTTAGATCAAGGCCATCAGCACTTCCCTTGGCCAACCCTGCTGATCACACCAGAAAACCAACAATCTGCTCAGATCTTGTAGAATCGTCCTGAAGTAATACGTCACCAAATCCATCTTGCCCTTTATGCAAAATATAATACAATTTACTCTCATTTTCTCTTCTTCATTCAGGAGTTCAACACCCCCACAGAGAGCTGTGGAGCACACAGAGATCCCTTTAAAGCTGCTAGTCAGACGTTTCTGTCAGATGAGTCAACTCTAACATCGGTGGAGTTTCTTACTTACATAACTAATGGTAGTTTTTTGCTATCAGTTATCAAGATCTAATGACTCCGTCTAAAACCAAACGTCCACGTGCAAGTGCCTCTGGTGACCTCCCAGAAGGCTTCGTTTGTAAGCGCGTTGCAACGAGCATTAGATCGATTAATCGAATGTCGGCCGGGCGCAACGGTCTTGTCACCTACCTCAGAGTGTAGCATGAGTGCTGAAATCCTAGTTGAGATTTGGAAATCTGTTCCAAAGCCAAACACGACAGCTGCAGTGAGGGAGCACTTTGGATTCAAACCGAATTGTCGGCGGATCCACTTATCCTGAGCGAGCCTGTACGTCAAATTTGTTGTAAAACAGTAGCAACTAAACGCGACAGTACAACAACTGCACCTAAGATGCAATCACCCAATGCAGTTTTCCCAGCGGGGAAAGAAAAAACAAACGACAACCAATGGGCTGCCTCCGTCTTCCTGACAGTCCCCAATCAATGGTGTGTTTAAATGGCAAACATAATAGAAGAAGGGCAGTTCAAAATGTTGTGCACTCGCAGACAGGGTGACAAACGTCCCAGATTTGGACGGCCTGTCCCCAAATTTTACGTTTATTCTACGGGGCAAACTAGAATGCTTCAGTCTATCTGTCAAAAACTCTGTCAAGAAACACGTGTTTGCCATTGTGCCATTTAGGGGCCTGTTGTAATGTCATCAACCCAAATATACACAAAGCAGAATTTTTATTGTTGTCTTCAGTGTTCTTTTAAAAAAAAAAAACGTATTCCTGCGGTAGAAATCCATCCTTCATATCCTAGCTGTGTTTTTATGTTCTGTGTAAAAATCTTTAACATTTACAAAGTCTTATTTTAGTGATGAAAATGAATGTTAGTTGGCAACAAGTTAATGATTTTACTGTGACAAAAAAAAGTGATGGCTGATCTCTCACTGACACACCAGAGCTGTTTGCTGACCGTGTTGTGTCGTTTTTCTTTTTTTTTTTTTTTTTTTTTTTAAAGCAAAGGGCTGAAGACCGACAAGCTTCCTGCTCACGTGTTTGAGATCGATGAAGACGCCAAAGACGAGGTGAGCCGGCGGTCACAGGCTGGGATCAGCCCGCCGTCAGCGAGCCTCGTGAACAGACAGCTCAGAGAGGAGGGCTTTTAGCGGGGCTCCGTAGGGCTCACAGATTAGATCCCTATAAGAGATGCAGGGCTCACATTTGTCTTATTGAACAAGCAGGGCCCAGCCCAACACACACACACACACACACACACACACACACACACACACACACACACACGCACCGACAAACGATCCATATGGTGGAAGGTCATAAAAACCCAGCTTATTACATCAATGTAGCCCGTCTGCTTTCATGCTGGACCGCGTCTGGATTTAGTAAAGTAAATCATGCAGTAAGGATCTTGAGATTTCCTTTCTGTAAAGTAAAACTGCCCTGAAACATGGAGACAATCAGCTTCTCTACATGGTGTTTCTGACGTGCCGTGACAACAGAATCACTGGTGGCACAGTTATAGACCATCCCTTTGGATTTATTTCATTTATACCTGGCTTTTTTCATGTTAGCAGAGATTTTAGGAAAAGGTAACCATGATCTTCCGCTGACGCTGCTGAATATGGTGGAGGACCGGTGTTGCTGATGGCCCGTTTCTCCCCCAAAGGATCATGGCATGAAGCCTTTGAAAAACCGGTGTCTGTATTCACAAAGATCCTCAGTCTCTCAGAGAGCTCCTATCAGCAAAAAAAATTCAGAGTGATTCGGATAGTTGCTGAGAGCGACTCTAGATAAAGATATAAATCTTTGTCTCAGGGAGATGTGGTTGACCCCGTTGCTAGGTGTGATGCTGTCTTTTAAGAGCTGTGATTGGTTGACAGTACAAGGAGAAAAACACACAGAAATACACTCTTAGTAATGAAAGGAGAGAAATGAACCATTCAGAATAGATTAAGAAATCTGTCATGATGATGAAACTTAGCAAAAATTAAATAATTGATCAAAATGTTTGAACGCTCCTCATTTACATCCTCACTACTGTTTTAATTTGCTCATTGTAATGTTTATTCGCCATGCTGGTCATTTTACTGCTTCGTCTATGCGGTATTCATGCGCGCTCACCTGTCAGCATTTTACTGGGATCTCCTGCTTGTATAAAGCGGTTGGATTTGGCAAAACGACTGACGTCAGGCCGCTGAAAGTTATTTATTTCCCTCTATGGGGATGATAAAGTTTTCCTTATCTTCATATTAATAATTGTATGATTGTTATAGAAGTGTGTGTGCTTATTTAGGTGGTGGATCAGCCAGTCAGCTCTCTCTGTTTCCACCATCTTCCCTGCCTCAGACACTCTTAGGCTCTCTAAAAGTCCTCCTCACTACTCCTAAAATTTTTTTCTCTTTAGGAGCTCTCTTAGGGCCTAAGATGCTTTGTGAATAGCTTTTATCTTACCGAGGTAAAATTCTAAGAATTTTTTTTTTCCTAAAAGGAGCTACTTTTAGTCTTAGGGTTGTTTGTGAATACGGGTCCAGGATATTTAAAATCTTTGCCAGTAGACTACAAATGGGACCTGGACCAGATGAACAGAGAAAAGTTCAGTAGGCACAAAATCCACTTTCTTCCATGACTTATTGAGTCCCCAGATCTAAACCTGTGGGGTGAGCTGAAGAGAAAGCATAAGGAATTACATTGTTTTAATTGTCTCTTGAGGGGTTTTCGCCACCGAATGAAGTTTTCAAATCCAAAATGCAGATGGGTCCTGAAACGGAAACAAAGACGTTCCCTTTGCTCGTGTACTCAAGCCAGTGCCGATGGAACATGGCGGACGTATGGGCCGCCTGACGGGCGTTTCACCGGCTCCTGCAGCGAGCTACGGAGCGGTGAAACCAGAGTCCTAACATGTCCTATAAATAGATCACATCAAGCATCCACAGTCAGCCAGAGGAGAGAGGGAGGAAGGTCAGCAACATGTGTCCATAACGTAGTACTGCAGTCAGGAGGGAGCAGAGAGGCTGATCACAAAGAAGGATGAAGAACATGTGTAGAGGATGAGTTTGAACACCACCGTTTCTTTTTTCCCACAGGAGGATGGCTGTGCTCACTAACAGTCTCCTGACAAAAAAACTTTGTGTTTGTTTTTTATACGGTTTAGAAAACTGCCGGGATACTTATTAGTGTGAGATGATTAAAAACAGAAGCTCTGAGCAGACGTCTGTAATTGTTCTGACCCAGCGACAGAACGCCCAGCCTCCGTTAGATTATTTCATCATGTCTTAAGTTCTGAATGAAGAAAGCAGCGTAACCCTTAAAGGCTCCCCTGTGCTTCTCCGATCGGCAGGACACGTCGTCGCTGTGCTCCCAGAGGGGGGGCATCCTGAAGCAGGGCTGGCTGCAGAAAGCCAACATCAACAGCAGCCTGTCCGTCTCCATGAGGGTGAGTCAGCGGCAGGCTCCTGTCTGTTATTACCGCCGTGACGTGTGGGGGGAGGACGCTGCCCAGAAAGCCACTTAAAGGGCTCCTACGCCCGTGGCCTGCTGCTGGGGACCAGTAGCTAAAACCTCAGCCAGCCTCTACTGGTGTCTAACCATTCACTACATTGTGTCTTCTTTACTTCCTGTCACGTGACGACCACACACCTCAGCATTCTTTACCTCCAATGCCCTTAAAGAGCATCTAGCAAAACCAATTTTCTTCAGAAGTGAACTTTTTTTTTTACAATTTCAATAGGGCGATAAATCAATTTAATCGATTCATTTGAATTTACAATTTTTTTAAGATTACATTTTTAGAAAATCTGGATTTTATTTTGCCAATGCTCTCATTGGGCCTCCATACAGAGAATAGCATCCAATGCTGAATATATATGTTTGGCATTTCATGCTGTTTTCTTCATGGAAGCCCCTGTCCCACCTACATTTAGGTTCAGGAAAATATATTGTCAAAATATTGTAAAGAGGAAACTTTTTTTTAGCCATAACACCTTAAATTATGAATGAACTTTTTTTTAAGTTAGTTTGAAGTTATACAAGTAAAGTGAAGCCTGTTCTTAGCTCGTTGTGTGATACCACTAGCAGCAAAAATTTTGCTATATTTACATCGTTTACAGCGGCAGGGCCGCCATCTTGTTTAACCAGCATGATTCACAGCTTGTATGTAGATGCACTTTAAATTCAGGACAACTCCCGGACGAAATGCTTGAAATAAAAGCAAGTTTTTAAAATAATTTCTTTAATTTCTTTTTGGGAAACAAAAAGGAGGAAACAAAAACAGATTGATCAGATTTGGTGTAATAAAATCAGTTGTTTTATTTTTAAAACCATGTGACGTGCTGATGTGTTCAGCCTCCCTGAAGCAGTAGTTTAAAAACAAAACGCCATTCAGGTTTAAAACTGCAAGACGTTTAGGGGAATGCCTTTGGCAGCTTTTGACTTCTACACACTGAAATCTTAGCCCATGATTCTTTGCATGATAGCTTGATTTCATTCAGATTAGTTTTTAAATATATTTCAGTTAGATTTAGGGTTGGGCTTTGACTGGGCCATTCTAACACATGAATAGGCTCCCGTTGAAGCTCTGGCTGGATGTTTACAGGCTTGGTCCTGCTGGAAGATGGACCTCTGCCCCAGTCTCAGGTCTCCTGCAGCCTTTAACAGGTATTCTTCCAGGATTGTCCTGGATTTAGGCCCATCTATCTAATCATTAACTCTGACCAGCTTCCCTGCCCCCGGTGAGGAAAAGCTGCATGATGCCGCTCCCACCATGCTGTTCTCTGAGGCCTCCTCAGGACAGCGTTATCTCTTCTGAGAATAATTTACACACAGGCAAACTGCTGTATTTACACATTAACTGGCCTCTAATAGCAAATGGCTGCACTACAATGTATTAAGAGGCATCAGAGTAAAGGGGGTTGAATACAAAGGCACACCACACGTTTCAGATTTACTCAAAAGCCATGAATCACCTGACAATTATGTGCTACTCTGTCGTTTAATTATTTATGGTTGGAAATGTGTATAGATGTGAAAAAGCGTTATGTATAACTTTGCCTATACGTGGCAGCAGAAATGTGGACATTTAATCTTGCATTTCGTTGTTTTGAGTCATTAAGGGTTGTTAGAGATGCGTCGTCGTCTGCTGTGTCCTTCAGGTGTTCAAGCGGAGGTACTTCTACCTGTCCCAGCTCCCTGACGGCTCCTACATCCTCAACTCCTACAAGGACGAGAAGAACTGCAAGGAAACCAAAGGCTCCATCTACCTGGACTCCTGCATAGACGTTGTTCAGGTAAACGTCGAGCAGCGACAGCAGCAGCCGCGTTGAGCTGTGCTGTTTCTGTAGTTTCTGTAGAGCCATGGTGAGCGCGTCTCTCCTGGCTTCTCTGTGGGTACAGCAGCTCCCTGCCCGCTGTAGGGTTCCCTGTCTCGCCACACTCCAGGGCCTTTTAGCGGCTTTTATTGGGCCAGATTTACTGCATTCCTCTGACTGGGTAGAGATTAAAAGGGAGCGCGGGGGGGGGGGGGGGTGTAACGGTGTTGACTGGGAACCTGTTGGTACCTCCCTCAGGTCTGGGCCGGCTGCCGAGGCTGCCAGGAAGCTTTCAGCTTGATGATCGTGCTTTGTGGATGAATGATTGCTCACTGGGCCGAGTCACACTGATTAACAAAGCTGGGTTTGATTCTCCTACCAGGGTTTCCTCCAATTAGGCCCTAGCTTTGCACGTCTCCTTCCTGTTTTTGCTTTTTACTGTCACACCTGATGGTTGTCTACCAGCTATCCACCTGGCCTTAGGGAAAAAAGAATTTCCCACTAAAACTAATAAGTGGCTGAACAGCAGCCAGGAAATATTCTCAATAATGAGCCTTTTATGTAACTGTGGGTTGTCTCGTCTTCTTTGCACGATTGTCTTAATTCGGCCGCATTGGTCGACTTTCGAGCTCAAAGGTTCTGTCTATGGTCGTGTTTAAGAATCTCAGTCGCGTTGAAGCCCCTCCAAGTCCTCCTCTCTTTTTTCCCCCCGAGCCATTCCCAGGTGGACTTACTGCTGAGCTTTGGATCGCTGTCCTGCTGCATAACCCAAGTGTCCTTAAGCCTGAGGTCACCAACCGATGGCCGGACATTCTCCTTCAGGGGTTTGATGGGAGGGAGCAACATCCATGGTTCCACCAATTACCGTTGATTATGTCAGGTCGGCCGGTCCTGAAACAGCAAAACACCGTGTGTGACTGACGTTATGATGCGCTTCAGTCTTGGGCCTCGTCAACGTGTTTCTGGGAAATGAGAGACGGGCCTTTGTGTTGATTGTCTCTGCTCTGAAGTTAACTGGGTTAACTAAGTCAGGCCTGCAACGTTTTAACAACCCCCATAAGTCGTCAATGCACCCTTGGAGTTATTTTCTCTCTCTTTGCGGTTCGGTGGCGTCCCAAAAACCCCAGACATGGCTTTGTAATCCGTTACAGACTCACAGATGCCAATGACTTTCTTTTTCCTCTGATCTTGAACTTGTTTGGGTCAGGCCAGGATGTGTTGAGCTTTTGTGGTGTTTTGGCCTACTTCGTGTTGTCTGACAGGTCCCGCTGAAGTGACTTCCTAACTGTACAGGGGTGCACAGCCCTACAGAAGGTCTACAGAACAATGCAACACATAAACCCGTGGGAAGAATCCACCGAATCTGTGAAACAGCTGTTTAGTAGAAGCTCAGGAAGAAACTTGTGCTTTGCTTCTTCAGAGTCCTAAGATGCGGCGCAATGGCTTTGAGCTGAAGATGCAGGACCGCTACAGCCACTTCCTGGCTGCAGACAGCGAGGCAGAGATGGAGGACTGGGTGGCCACGCTGAAGCAGGCTCTGCAGAGCGGCACCGAGGCCGTCCCCGACAAGAGGAACGGAGCCGAGCCGCTGGACTTCGCCACAGGTCAGATTCTCTACTCATGCGTCTGTTTTTAAAAAAGCCCCTTTGTCACTTAGCATGATGCTTAAAGTCATTAAGGCAAATATAAAAAAACAACATGTCTTTATTTGAACTTCCCTGAGCTAATTGTCTCCCTAGGCAGAGAATTGCTGATTCACTTGTCTGATCCGGTCGTTGGGGCAACGCCAGGATTTTTATGCAGCTCCTTTGGGTCTTGCCAACGATCGATGGAAGAAATCCAAAAAGCCCTGTTGTTTTTCTGCTTGTGATGAGATGCTGGGAGGACAGGGAGGTTCACTCGGTCCATTAGACCAAACTGGTCTGGGAGCCAGCAGATGGAGCATAGTCCTGTCTTAAACAGGGCAGCATGGAGGCGTCAGTCAGATGAAGCTGCTTTAAACAAACGGTTTTGTTGAAGGAACATTTGTTTTCCTCTCCTACCAGACGACGACACTGTGAGCCAAGGCAAGGGTGAAGGTCTGCAGGAGAGCCAGGGCAGGAGCCTGCACACCGAACTCATGAGGGTAAGACCAGTGGATGATTCAGCTGAAGAGGTGCGACTCATGTGGTGCTGGTAAATATGATGCTCCAACCCTAAGTCTTGAATGTATTAAATAAAATGACAGTTAGTGGAGGATTAGTGGCCATATTAAAGCTACGCAGCGCCTCATAAGGTTTTTGGCCAGTTTACGGTCTGTATCGTGTTTTCCTCTGGAATTGGATGTATTCAGCCACATCCAGCCTCCCTGTTGCCACCGAACAAAGGCAACCCCCACAGCATGATGCTGCCATCACTATGGGTTGCTCCAGGTGATGCGCAGCATTGGTTTTCTTGCTGAAGAACTTTGAAAGTGATCAAACGTTAAATCAAAAGTCAAAATTTTTACCTCTGAGGTCTTGACAGAACAGCTGGAGTTATATTTGGACTAAGATGCGAGCAGTAGGACCCGTCACAAATTAGGTGACTTCTGAAGGAGGGATGAATGATATTTCATGCAGGGGTATCAGACTAAAGCGGGTAGAACAAAAATGCCCACCACACTTTTCAGATTTTCACGTGTGAAGAGTTTTGAGAACCAGTAAAACGGTGAAGTTTGTGGTTGTAATGGGAAACGTGAATATGTTCACAATGCGCTGTATGAGCTTCTGGGGTTTTTAATTCTTTCGCAAATTTCTACTGATCACAGTGACATAAAATGCAAATGCATAAAACTGCATCTGTCGGAGTATGGCAGATTTAAAACAGACAAAAATCTCCAGATTTTTCAGGTTTTATCGCTCTGCTATTCTGCACGTTTAAACATAAATGGGCAGAATGTCTGCGAACGCAAGCGTTTGTTTGAACCCCCCGATTCTATGCGGAAGTTTCAGCTGCAGGTTGATTGGATTCGTATTTCTGCTGTAAAACACGCAGAGCCGTCCAGCTCCCGATCCAGCTGGGGTATCTCGCCGGTTTAGGGTTAAATCCCACTGCAGGGCTGGAGGAAAGGTGAGCGTTGGCTGCGGTTCTTTTGTTCATAGTGTTACTCTACTGCAGCAAGGCAGGGTTACAGGGCAGAAGATGCCTCAGAGTTTCCTCCACACCCTCATCGCAGCTTTAATGTGTTCAAACCCACAGCTGCTGACTGACAACAAAGCCCTGCGTTGGCTCTGGGCCTCCGCTGCTTCCTGGTCCAGCCTGTCTGCCGGCTGCTCACAGCCAGGGCAGACAGGAGCCCAGGCTCTGTCTGACACTGGAGGGTCTGACTTGTTAGTCTGCATAACAGCCCCCCCCCCCCCCCGCCTCCCCTTTCTGAGTGTGTTTGTCTTCTGTTTGAGTTGCTTAAAGGGGAGAGAGAGCCAGAGCATCTCAGTGAAAGAGGAGTCAGTTTGTGGCAGAGAGAATAAAGATTGAGACGCTTAGTTTGACTTTGCTCCGTGCACTTTGCAGTATGTGAGGGAGACGGACCAGCTCAATAAGATCAACAGGAATGAAGGCAGACAAAAGCTTTTCTCCCTGGACCCTGAGACGCAGGTAAGGAAGGATTATGCTTTTAATACTCGTTTTTTTCCCCCCCTTATCATTTATTTATCTCGCTGCTGATCCACTCCTCCTGACCCGTCCGCCCTCCCCTCTCCTGCTCTCCTCTTTGATCTCCTTCCCTTCCTGCCTCTCCATCAATTCGACCAATTCCCCCCGCCCTGTCCACCCTCCAGAGGCTGGACTTCTCGGGCATCGAGCCAGACGTGAAGCCGTTCGAGGAGCGATTTGGCCGCCGCATCATGGTCAGCTGCCACGACCTCACCTTCAGCCTGCAGGGCTGCGTTAACGAGAAGGCTGATGGGGTCCTCACCAACGTATGTTATTGTCTTTTCATTTATATATATATATATATATATATATATATATATATATATATATATATATATATATATTTTTTTTTTTTTTTTTTTTAAATAAGAATATGTTTACTTTTGTTCTGTTAAAAAAAAATAAAAATAATTTAATATATATATATATATACATATTTTTTTTTTTAAATAAGAAAATTTTTACTTTTGTTCTGTTTTTCTCGATAAACTGAAAATGAAACCATACTAATGAAATACAGTAAAATCCGATAATACTAACTACAGCCCAGTTACTAATCAGTCTCTCGCCCCGTAGCTAAAAACCTACAAAGACATTGAAATTCGGCACGGAGAGATGGATCCCCTTTAAAAACAGACATAATTTCATCCCTGTTCCAGTCCTACAACACAGATTGACTTTTCTTGCACACCTCCAAATAACAGATTATTTTTTTGTTGTTTATTCCACAAGATCCATTCAAAATAGATGACAGGCCACATTTCCTGTTGTGTCAGATTGTTGCATCATTTGCTGTAATTATGCAGGAGCCTTAGGAAGCCTTTCTGTGAACATTCATTCATGTCAGAGCCAGAGGCAGCATGGGGGAGAGCAGTCTGTCTTACACAGCTCTGCGATTAAAGATTTTTCAAAATAAAGACAAAATAATTCCAGCGCTCGCATTTGAATCTGCCTTCGGCATCTTATCTTATCCATTAGCACGAGTAGCATGGTTAGCATTATTTACATCTTAAAACTTCTGCGTGACCCATTAGCTCTTGTCATGGTGCATTCAAGGATCAGGCGAAGGGGTGGATTTTTCGAAATCGAACGGGCGATCATGATCAGGACGATCGAGCAGATTTCTCAGTTCTCCAGAAGTTGGTGAACTTCACATCTTGAGGCATCATTCATTTAGAGTATGAGTATTTGCAATTTTTACATTTATATTTATGCCACACCTTCTTAATAAGTGAATAAAATGGGATGAAATCGTTTGGTGAATAAAACCCACAGGACGGTACCAGTCTTGCGGTTCTGTGTGTTGGCATGCATATTTAACCACAACACGCTGCTTTTATTTTTCCAGCACAGATTGTGGTCATTCCTCTCTGCAGTCCTTGCCCCAGATAATACACCTTCATTATTTATGTGGGTCTGCCTGGAAAGCTTCCGATGTCCCAAACGTCCCCAAAAAAAATAAATAAATAACAACAACCCAGCTGTAACTTCTACACACAGATGATACATTTACTTTCCTGTGGCCTTAACCAAAACTCTCCAGCGAATCGTGTAAAAACTCAGGGAATGTGTTTTCAGCAGAGTGGCTCTGTGCAGTCGTGAAACGGGCTGATCTGCTCCTCCTGCATTAAGAGAAGTGGGTCGGAGAAACGATCACATCCATATTTGTGGTTAGAAAGCAGCGCACACTCTTCCTCTCCCCCTCCCTAGTTTCCATACGGGTCCTGACGGGTCCAGTGGCCCGTCCTGACAGAAAGAACGCTGGAGCCCAACCGTGTTTCTGGCCAGCACAATGAATGATAGTACTAATATTTATTCTCCATCAGGCTGGCTTACTCAGAAACCTGGCCTATTTCCATGGCAACACGTTGTTTCCATAACTGATGCACATTGAGGAGACTGTTATGCCGGGTTGAATGTATACTTATTGCAATGCTGTGGGAGAATATCATGTTCTCCTTGCTTTAGACCGCTTCCTTTTTTTGTCCCAGCAGACACATGACCAGGATAGGGCCCAAATATGAAAAGACCCGGCTTCTTTTCAGAACTGTATACAGAGAGGACGCTCGGGCCTAACCACATCCTCCACCACCAAGTTTAGGGCCGCGTTCTGATTCCTGAGACGGATTTTCCACTAAAGCAGTTGTTGGGATGCAGCAAATTCCTTAGCGGCACCTAAAAAGCAGAGGAAAGCTCCCGGCTGGTTTTTCCAGAACCACTGAGCCAGCTCTGTGACACGCTTTTCCATCCCTAAAATATCAGTTTTTTCTGAATTCCCGTAGAAGATCCCAGAGCAAGAAGAGGTTTTACTAAGCACTCAGACACATTATCAGCTGCAGACATCACAGAGAGGATTCATCAACATGTTTTAGTTGACAGTGGGGACATTAGCTTTTATGATGCTGACCGGCCTCCTGGATATGGAATCGATATTTGGCATAAAAAAAACAGGCTCAGCAGTGATTCTGATTGGGTCACAAATTGGGCGTTCATAGAGCCCTGTGTGGTGCATTCATGTACATTCGGTAAACAGCAGTGATTTTAAAGAGGTTTCATGTGCCAATCCGGTTATTTATGAATATTTCTGTTATTCTCATTTGAAAATATATTGAAATTAGTTCAGAAAAGAATTTAAAAATTTAAAACAAAAAAATGTTTAGCTTTCTTTTAATGAAGCTCATTGATTTTGTGTTAAATTAGACAGACTAAAAGCAGTGGGAACGTGTGTATAAGAATGAAACCACTAACCAGTGCGTGGTTCTACGCTGTTCTTTAGCGTTCTTTTTACCACATCAAGATCAAACTATTTATTCTCATGTCTTAATAAACAGACTTTGGTCAGGATTTGATGATTTACCAGTAGGGATGGTTTTGAACAAAGTTTTTTTTCTTGTCACTAGTGATGCTGCATTCACAGGCAGCTGGGAATTCCCGACACCCAGTTGATGAAAAAAAAAATACATTTTGCACAGTTTTGTTTTGATCCTTGACTGTCCCCTGGAAAGGGCTGTTGCGTCTTCCTGAGGCGCTCTGTGGCCCTTCCCTTCACGTCTCTCCTGGACCCCTGCTGCAGGTGGAGCCCTTCTTCATCTGCCTCGCTCTCTTCGACCTGTCCAAGAACTGCAAGATCTCGGCCGACTTCCACGTGGACCTGAACCCGCCGTGCGTCCGGGACATGCTGACGGACGCCTCGGGCCAACCGTCTCCTTCCTCGGACTCTGAGGGTGCGGGTGGAGGATCGGCAGAGGGCGGAGGGGGGCTCCTGGTGAACGGAGACTGCGGGAGAGGCAACGGCCTCCCCGTGGTCCAGAGGGTGTCGGAGGCTCTGCTCCGCTTCCCCACGCAGGTACAGGCAAAGCTCAGAGCATCATCACTCAGCTCAAACTCTGGGATCAACCTATAGCACTATTGCTTTTAATGCTGGGGTTTTATTTATCAGGACATAAGAGCTTTTTGTGGTCCTTATCAGGTCTTAACGAGGAAACTATAGACTCAACCAGACTCATCCTTTAGTGATTCTATTGGCGGTACACCGTCAGCTGAAAATGAGCCCCATATCACCAACCTTCCACCTGTGTGCCTTAATCTCTGTATAAAGGCGGCTGCCTGTTGCTCCAGGGGCCTCCTTTCTCCATGTGTCAGTATTTTAAAGGTCTGGTGGGTTATTCAGATGGAATTGGGCAAAGTAAAGAGTAAAGCCACGTTGTTCAGGCTTAAACGTTCTGAGATGCAGTGTTTCTGTTTGTAATTTTGCGAAGGACCTCCCAGCCTGTGCCTGGCGTGATCGTGCGTGGACGTCCTCCATCGCTATGATGGACAACTCTTCCTGTTTTCCAGTTGTGAATAAATGGAAAATAGTTTTTCTTTTTTTTTTTTTTTTTTTTTGCATTGATTTGCCAGTTTTCTGAAGTGAGACAGATTCTTGAAGATGGAAGCCTTTTTTTTTCCCTTTCGGGAGCCTTCTAGGTCTGGCTTTTAGTGGAGAGAGGACTAAGCCGTGTGCGAGCGCTGGCTTTGGTTCAGGCTTTTAGTCCTGCAGGAGTTCTGTGGTCCACGGCGCTCCCACAGCTCCTTCTCTGTTTTTCCTTCTTCTCAGCTGCCGTCGGTCACATTCTTTCCGCGTCACCAGAGCCGAGCCGACTCCAGAGGCCGCTGATACAGAGCGGTGAAAAAGAGCGCGCGTAACTCTTCGACTCTTTATGTTTTGACGTGTAAAAACTGAAAAATGCCAACATATTTAGTTGGGATAGACCAACACGTCGTAGTTAGTCTTCAACATCGTTGACAGTTTAAAAGTGAGATGGGTCATTGTATTTCGCCCCCTTTTACTCTGATACCTCTAAATAAAACCCAGGGTAGCCAGTTACTCCTGAAAATTCCTAAACTAGTTAAAAGAATCCCTCTGACTGAAACTTAATCGCTGTAGCTGCCAGTGTTGTAGTCAAGTCACTATGCCTCGAGTGCGAGTCCAGGTTCGAGTCACCAGTGTTCAAGTCCGAGTCAAGTCCAAGTCATTAAAAAAAAAATCCGAGTCGAGTCCGAGTCGAGTCCACTACTCATCCGAGTCAAGTCCGAGTCGAGTCACTATTGATCCAAGTTCGTTGTAGGAACATGCCGCGACATGTGATGTATGACATGAAGCAGTAACATTCCATTGCACTAATAACTCTTTCGCTGTAGTTATCCTTGGTTTTACTCGGTAAAACGACTGCTTTTAAGACATCTCCTAACCGTGGTTTTTAAACATTGTTGTTATGGAACGTGCAACAGCGACTCGAGGTACGCTGATAGGCCGCATATGAAGGATGTTAAAGCCGCAAGCGGCGTCGATCGGCCCTCGCAGCCAAGCACACTCCGGCCTATTGGCCACCGGCGAGCGGGCGGGGTTCCCGCACCACCGGCCGCCCGCCACCACAGATTCTGTTACGCATTTTCCTCGCCCGTCCACCGGGCGATTCCCACAAACGCGTTCGGCAGCGTTCCACCATGACTCACAACAAATCTGGAGCAGATCGGTCGTTGCAGCGAGGAGATACAGCCGTTGGATAATGATAATGCATTTGGCCACCGGACCGGACTAAATTGTTCGGCGGGACGGAAAATTTATACCGATTCCTGGACGGTGAAAACAAACAGAAAAAAAACGGCCGATGACGCCATGAACTCCGAGCAGGAGAAAAACATTGACTTACCTTTCTATCAACTTGGCCAGTTTTCCAGACTTTCCGAGCCCTCGACACTCAAGCCATCGTTTGAGCTGAACGTTGGTATGTTGTTCCACAGTTCTACCAGTAAAAGGGGTGCCTGGACATCCTCTTGTGATAGTTTAACAGCTGTAAAGTCGGTCATATAGTTGTATCTGTTGCATGTGTAATGGCTGGTTGCTACGTGCGCTCTCACACTGTTTGCCCAACCTTAGCAGCAAGGGGCGCTGCTCATGAGATGGTGACGTCACGTGCGCAGTACGACATTTAGATATTAAAATCATACACCAAATAATATTCTAATGACATATTAAAATTATAGCCTAATGATATAAAAAAAAAGTCGAGTCTTTTTCTCAATTTCCGAGTCAGAATGATCTGAATGTAGGAGTCCGAGTCCAAGTTCGAGTCATCAGTGCTCAAGTCCAAGTCAAGTCACGAGTCTCTAAATTTAGCTAATGACTCGGACTCGAGTTCGAGTCTCGGACTCGAGTACTACAACACTGTAGCTGCCCTCAGCAGCTCCAGAGGAGCTGCAGAGAGTCACGGCTCAGGTGGGAGAATCTGTCGATTTGTTGCGCACCCCGTGATTCTGGTCTTTTGGCGAGGAGAATCAGCGAGGAAGGTGTAAGAGGTCCTATCTGGAAGCACACGGAAGAAAGTGGCCTGGTCAGATGAGACCAAGCCTGTATCTGAACGCCCTGAACACGCCGCTCTTTGGCGGTCTCGTAGAATGCCAAACACATTGGCAAAGGCAGCAGAGAAGACAGAGAAGGGGGCAGGAGAAGAGCTGAAGCGTGTGTGGACGTTGTGTGGCAATGCATGTGTGGACTGTTATGCCCGCTCTGAAAAGAAAACAAAGCCACCAGGCTCTTCCTCTGTGATTATAGCCTAACAGCGCGCAGCTTAGTGGGACTGGGTGTGGTCCAGGGACAGCCTCCGCCTCCTCAGTGTCTGAGCAGCAGCTCCGATGATGAGCAGCTCTGATGAAGCCTCTGCGCTGCTCATCACATCCTTTGAGCTCTGAGTCATCTGCCTCAGCGCGTCTGATCAGGCGTCTCGGCTTGTATTCTGCTCTGAGGTTTGTCTAAAGCAGCTTGCGGCTCCTGGAACGCTTTAAAGCACGCTACAGCAGCCGCTGAGAGGCCGGTCTCGTTTCTCACGTCTCTGTTCCTGTCTTCTTCACGTTGTTTCGTCTGAGGTGACACCTTGAGCAACACTTTGTCACACAGCAGAGCAGATATAGTTGTCGGCCCCTGTGGTTTTCCTGCACAGTTTTACTTAGTCTCGGCTGCTTCCCCCCCCCACCGCGCGCTTGTTACAGAGTGAGGCGCATTTCAGGTTTGGCCGCCTGATGCTCTGATGTGCAGGGGAGGTTAGGTGGCCATCAAGCCTGTTTTTTTTAGGCGAAAAAAAGATAAAGCCTCTAACTGCAATCAGATAAGTTACAACTTCTAACTTCAGTGTGTTTCCTAATGCTTAGCTGTGAAGTGGAAATGAAAGGTGGTTTTATTTGGATAAAAGAGAAATGGGTTTTTATCCTGCTCCGCTGAGTCGGTGCGTCATAGGACCGCCGTTCGCTGGGTTTACCTTTGGATCATGTTTCTACCACGTCCAGAACCTGGAGTTTAAGGCTGTATTCTCTGCAAATTAGCCCAGGATCAGTTGGATCGCATGAGTTCATTCCTGTGATCAGCAGCACAGATTTAGATCTGGACCAGCTTTCCATTTCCTGCTGAAAAAAAGCAACTTCCTTCCTTCCTTCCTTCCTTCCTTCCTTCCTTCCTTCCTTCCTTCCTTCCTTCCTTCCTTCCTTCCTTCCTTCCTTCCTTCCTTCCTTCCTTCCTTCCTTCCTTCCTTCCTTCCTTCCTTCCTTCCTTACACAAAAGCTTTTCTGTCTCACTTTTTTCATAACTGTCCTGTTGACCCATTCTCCCACCCGAGCTCTTGTTCTCTGCAGCTCCCCCAGAGTTCCCGCAGGCTGGTTTATCATTGATTAACGGCATGATTACCTGCTCTGTACGTTGAGGTGGATGTCCGTGTCTTGGTAGGCTTACGGTTGTGCCGTAGGTTTACCGTTTCTCAGACTGAAATGTTCAAAGCTTGGAGGATTGCTTTATAACCCGGCCCTGTTTTAAGGTTTGCAATGAGAGTATCGATCCCAAAGTGGGAGAATACAAATGTATGTCACACTTTTTCAGATTTTTTTTAAAAGAAGAAGTTTTGAAAACGATCTAGAATTTTCTTCCCGCTTCCCGCCTTTATCCTCGCCTTTTGATCTCAATAAATTACATTCAACTTTGAGGTTATTATAACGTTATTACAACATGATAACATTTAAAGTTCATGAGGTTATTTTTTTTTTAGACTTTTGGAAGCACTGTACTTATCCTCCTCTCCCTATTTCTCCTTCCTGCCTTCAGGGCATTTTCTCGGTGACCAACCCTCACGCCGACATCTTCCTGGTGGCCCGCGTTGAGAAGGTTCTGCAGAACGGGATCACCCACTGCGCCGAGCCGTACATCAAGTCCTCTGACATCACCAAGGTCCTCGTGCTGCTTCTGCTCGCCGTGTTGTTTACATACGCACACGCTGCTCTGGCGCTTACGGCGCGTCTCCTCCCATGTTTCCGCAGACGGCCCAGAAGGTGCTGAAAGCTGCTAAACAGACGTGCCAGCGCCTGGGCCACTACAGGATGCCTTTCGCCTGGGCGGCCAAGTAAGAATACCTCACGGGGCAAAGCGTCGAGCTCGGTCGTTCGTCTGTGTTGGAGTTTAACGGCGAGCGATCTGATCCAGGCAGGTGTTCAAAGACGCTCAGGGCAGCCTGGACATGGATGGGAAGTTTTCTCCTCTCTATCGCCAGGACAGCAGCAGAATCTCCTCAGAGGACCTCCTCAAGCTGCTGGCCGACATCAGAAAGTGAGTCACCGTCATCATTTCTTGGTTAATGTTACACAAAGCAGTGTTGTGGGAGTGCATTTATTCCCTCGAAGTCTAAATTTGACAGCAGAGGAAGTGCCTTGCTCCCATACGTCACTTTGGAAAATCCAAACGGTTTAGAATTTGCTATTGAGAAAAATTCCCTTTTTCCCTTTTCAGACCTGAGAAGAGCAAACTGCAGGTCGTTCCTGGACAGCTGAATGTGACCATTGAATGTGTCCCGCCTGATTTCTCAAGTATGTTCGTATGAAAACCAGCAAACATGTTAACCTGTTGGACTTAATGTGTTTTATTGGGTTTTTATGTCATAGAGCAACATAAAGTGTCACGTATCGGCGAAGTAGAAGGAAAGTAATATTCTGTTAAATCTGATTTAACAGATGAAAATGGGAAAAGTGGGATGTGCATTTGTATCCAGCCCCCTGACTGTATGGAGAGCCTCTGTGAACAGCAGTTTTCAGGCCTTGCCCTTCTCAGTTGGCTTTAGGTGTGGACTTTGACTAGGCCATTCTTAGACCTAAACAGAAAGGATAGCTGGTTGTCCTGCTGGATGTTGAACCTCTTTATTTGGCCTGACCTACATTCCCATCAACTCTGACCAGCTTCTCTGATCCTGCTGAATGAACCGAGCTTGGCAGCATGATGCTCCCATCGCCATGCTTCACAGTGGCTCTGCTTTGTTCAAGGTGTTTTGAAGCGTTCATTTTCCTCTGCACACAGCATTTTGCACGTGGGCCAAAAAGTAACATTTTGGTGTCTATTATGCACATTTTACTTTATTTACTAATTAGGTGAATTTGAAGACAGTTTGGTGCATAGGATCTGATTTGGGGTTATCCGAGTATATGGGCTTGAATGAATATTTTCTCCACATTTAAAATAGCGTTTGAGGGAAGAATATGTAATGAAAGGGTTTAACAGTCCAAACATCGCTGCCTTAACGAAGTGTTTCAGGATGATTTAGAAAAGATTTTTGCACTTGGTTTGGGTCGTAGCGCCTCAAATGTTGGGCCTGAACTGGAATCCAGGGTCCGTCTAGAAGCTTGTTGCCCAAGCGTGCTGTGCACTGTAACCTTTAAACATTTAAACAGTAGATCCTCCAGGCAGCCTGGATGTGTTGGCAGAAACTGAAGCAATGCAGAGACTTCAGGCTGTTTTAGATGTTCTCGTTTATCCCGCTCCGGTTTTGACCATTGCGACGCGGCTTGGATGTCGAGTCCGCGCTTTAACGCACATTACAGTCAGACAGAGAGTAGCAGTGGACGGCGCCCCTATCCGGCCTCCGAGCTGACGGGCTCTCTGTGCTGCAGACACGGTGACCTCCTCCTACATCCCCGTCAAACCCTTCGAGGACGGCTGTGAGCGCGTGTCCGTGGAGATCGAGGAGTTCCTCCCGGGGGAGGCCAAGTACAACTACCCCTTCACCACCTACAAGAACCAGCTCTACATCTACCCGCTGCAACTAAAGTACGACAACCAGAAGTCCTTCACCAAGGTAACTCAAGCTGCGTGTGATCCGGTGGTCGCGGTGACATACCCTGCAGTCAGGGACGCAGATGTGACACCCTGGACTCAGTGGGTCACTGATTATTTGTTTAGCTGGTGTCCACTGACTTACATGTCCTCCTCTCCAGGCCAGGAACATCGCTGTCTGCATGCAGTTCAGAGATTCAGATGAAGAGGGTTCTGCTCCTTTAAAGGTGAGTCTCTAAAATCGACAAAAGACAACTTTGTCTTTTGTCGATCTGACTGCTGAATAGATAATACATTGCTTTTAGGTAAGCTTACACAATATATTGCAAATGTCTTGGCATTGATGTATCGGTGTGCACAAACTGTTCAGAAGTGTCATGAGCTCACATTTAGCATCCAAATGTAATATTCACCCTGTTGTGTTATGTCCTAATACAGTATTCAATATATTTAAAGGGGGCATATCAGGATTTTTAGTTGATGCTTTTCACATTGAAATCACCCAGTTGTGGTGTATATAAAGTGGAACTGCCATGCTTTGGTCTGAAATCCTCACTAACTTACCCCTGCATTCCCTTTTTTACCGCTATTCTGAGGTGTGTCTGGAAGCAACTCGTTTTGGTGCTGTCTCTTTAAATCTAAAGGGCACTTAGCACTTGCTGGGGGGTGGTGTAATGAAAAAACAATCATTATTATCCAGCTTCGGCATCCTTTAGTCTGGACTTAATAAAGTCCAGACTAAAGGAAATAAAACGGTTTGTGAAATTGGAAAGCCGGAAGCCCATAACTCCTAGAGACTCCAAGTACACAACAAAATGTGTTTAAGGGCTAAACAAAAGTGGCTACTGCATAATATGTCCCCATTAATGTCAAAGAGATTGTTGGAAGCACTGATGAGCAACACAAAAAAGCGAAGAAAATGCAAATTTTTCACAACTGATATCTTGATATTTACGATCTAGAAACTGTTCCAACAACAGTTTTATGACGTTTTACATAGCCCTCAGCTATGTAGTCCCTGAAAGCATCAAACTGGAGAACGCTGTGCCAAGTTTTAAACATGGTGGCGGCAGCATGCTGCTATGCTGTGGTGCTGCGGGCCAGTGGCGCATTGCTGATAAGGGACTGAACAAGGAAGGAGAAGGACGGCAAATTCCTCTGAACGCACTGGGGCTTCCAACAGGAAAGTGATTCCAAGCTAGATTTAGAACAGATAAAGCATTGCGCTTCTGGAATTGCTATTGTATAACTTGTAGGTCATGCCTATAATCTGGGTAGGTGCCAAGTAGCGGGACATTCTCCCACAGCCCTGGTATTATGACGGGCATATGAACGGTCACATTTTTCATTCCTTCTTCTTTAATCTGGGGATTGTTGGTCTTGTCACTTTTTAGCGCGAATGGGGCAAGTTCGCAAATTCCTTGACGGGAACCGCCAAAACATTCTCGTTTGATGCTTCTGATTAAGCCGAGTCAGACAGATGGAGAGAAACGCAGTCAGGCGCGGCATATCTCAAGGCAAAACACTCCCCCGCACATCGGGCCGCCGCCGCGCGCAACGCGGCCTCCGGCTGGCCGTTTGTGTGCAAACAGCAGGAGCCGGCAGCACGCCTGCCAGGAGATACCATCAGACGACGGGGGAAGGTTCTGAGCTACGTGTCGCACTCCAACGGGAGCGGGAGGAAGTTGGTCAGCAGCTGGAAGAAGATAGCGGAGTTCTGTCGTTGGGTGTGAGCCGAGGGCGCAGTGGTGTCCGCTCGGCGAACAGCCAGAAGCACGGTCTGCTTGCAGCTAGATGAGCCATCGGCTGGAGCTGGATGGTGGAAATCCAACAGGTTGGATCAGGTTTTCCTGAGTGGAGGCTGCCTGGCGTTGGGTCCTGTGTGATACGGAGCAAGCTGTAACAGGACAGCGTGTGGGAGTGATAGGATCTCCTCCAGCTTCACCTCCACCCTCATCCTGAGTCGGGTAATCATGCCGGCCATCGGCCTGCCAGCTGCAGGAGGGGGGGGGGGGGTCCTCATGTGTATTCCTGCACTAAATACCTACAGAACGGTGCTTCCTAAAAGACAACTAAAAGGCGTGGATTTCTCTCCGTCCTACCTACCGGCCTCCATCTCTGCCTCTAACACCCAGAAAGCCTCTAGGCCAGCTGATGGCGCCATGTTTGTGATCCAGTCTCTGGCCATGACTGCGCGGTACCGTTCATTTCAGATGACAGCGTCTGTTAGCGTCCTAATTAAAGCCTCGAGTCATCAGAGCGGTGTAGAATCCGCGCTTGTTCCTCCTCATTAGAAAAACCCTGACCATGAGGAGCTTGATCCTGTAGGAATGACACATTTCCCCCCCCAACAGAACCGCTGATAACGGCTCCCGCCCGGCCCCCATCGGTCTGATTTAGTTAACCGGGCTAAAGTGGGAAACCAAAGCCAATTTGGTACGCTTTGCTGTTTGCTGTTGACTCCCAGTTCCCATGAAAAATGATAGATTTGACAAAACTGCAAGAAAGTTGAGCTTTTAATGTTTTGTCCTTACTGCTTCGCTGACTGAAGCTCTAAGTTAAGAATAGCCAAAAACTTACAGGTTTTGAGGAGCCAAAGAGTCTCAGCATGTGACCTAAAATCATCTGCAAGAAAAGAAACAGCCAAATAACAGAGCGACACAATGTTCCCCCTAATTTTTCATGTGTGAGCATTCACTGTGCACACCGAGGCTACACCAAGGCAAGGCAAGGCAAATTTATTTGTATAGCACAATTCAGTACAGAGACAATGCAAAGTGCTTTACATGATTAAAATACAGGAAAATAAAACAGAATATAAGCAAGTAGGAATAAAATGTAGAAACAAAAAAAGAACATCAATAAACAGTTGGACTACAAAGTTGAACTAATGATGTTTCAGTAAAACATTTTAACTAGAACAGTCAAAGGCAATCCTAAACAAATGTGTTTTTAATCTCAATTTAAAGGAACTCAGGCTTTCAGCACTTTTACAGTTTTCTGGAAATTTGTTCCAGATAAGTGGAGCATAGGAACTAAATGCTGCTTCTCCATGTTTAGTTCTGGTTCTAGGTATGCAGAGCAGGCTGGAGCCAGAAGACCTGAGTGGTCTGGAGGGTTGATAAACTGATAACAAGTCTGTGATGTATTTAGGAGCTAAGCCATTCAGGGATTTATAGACTAACAGAAGTATTTTAAAGTCTATTCTCTGAGATACAGGGAGCCAGTGTAAGGACTTTAGAATTGGGGTGATGTGCTCTACTTTCTTAGTCTTAGTGAGGACGCGGGCAGCAGCGTTCTGGATCAGCTGCAGCTGTCTGATCCACTTTTTAGGCAGACCTATGAAAACACTGCTGCAGTAATCAATTCAACTAAAAATAAACGCATGGATTAATTTTTCCAGATCCTGCTGAGACATCAGTCCTATAATCCTAGAAATGTTCTTCAGGTGACACCAGTGTTACACCTGTCCAAAACCTGAAATTATAACAAGTTAGATGGCTTACTAAAATAATAAAATAACAGCTATAATTTCTTTTAGATTACTTAGCTTACATACAACTGATTTAACCCGATTACATGGAAAAGACAAAGATCTTGGATGAGCTGTATGTTTTACGTCTGAGTAGGGTCCTGCTAAGGAAGTACTGAGAGACATGCACATCTTTCAGAGTTCAAATCTTTGTTGCAATTAAATTAACATTTTGTGCAACGAGATTTAGCACAAGCATGTGGTACCGTGCAGCCTTGGTTTGGATTTTGTTTTCTGCGCTGCATAGATATGCTGTGCGAGGCTTGGAGGGACCGGTGGTGCAGCAGCACTGGCGACCTGTTGGCCTGCTAATGACCTAGCTGTTCAGCTTCACCCAGGTGGGCTGGAGCAGATCTGAAAGGTGCAGCAGAGCAGACCCTGACGACCTGGTTTTGAGATCAAAGCATATCACCTCGGTCCACAGCTACGGGAAAATCCAGTTGAGTATTTGTGACGAGATTAGGAAGTTAATCTCATCCACTCTGACTGGAGTTTAAGACATTCTCCATTAGAGAACGGGGAACAACGCCAGTCTCTAGCAGCACAGAGCCGCAGCAGGCTTGCAGCTGTGCTCGCACTGGCTGACTGCTCTGCAGCATTGTGACTCAGGGAAGCTGGATAGCAGCTATCAGTTCTAAAAGCATTTGTCCTTTTCCTTCCGCTTCACAGTTATGCACTAATTTGTGTTGCTCTGTCACGTACGGCAATACGTTGTAGATCGTGGTTGTAACAACGCGCTTCAAAGTTTGCCATTCGTTCTTGCATTCTGATTATGATGTTGCAGAATTTTGCAGCTTTAAGGAAAATCCATGTATTTTTTATCGATTTGGGCTAAGTCCTCTCCACCTCTGATCCGCCCAGACGTGCCGTCTCATGCCGTACTTCCTCTCGGTGGTGTCGGCAACCGCAGATTACAGCTGTTCCTCAACGTCAAACCCCAGCCTCCAGGCTGATGATGTGCTTTGCTTCCTTTTCAGTGCATCTACGGCAAGCCGGGAGACTCTCTGTTTGCCAGCAGCGCCTACGCAGCTGTCCTGCACCACAACCAGAGCCCCGAGTTCTACGACGAGGTCAGACACGTTCCTCGCCATGGTTGTTGCAACAGTTGCTTCCTGGGAATACGGGCTGTAATCTAAACAGCAGGAAGTTAGCCCTGGACTCAGGCAGTCTGGGCTCTCCGGGTATTTGCTCATTAACGAGAGGCCTGAGCAGCCCTGAGATAATCCCATAAATCTGCCTCGGGACAGAGCTGAGAACTTCCTCAGCACACGGCGAGCCCGGAGCCTGAGAACAAGGGGGTTGTGTCACAGAGGGGTCCATATGGCCGGGCAATCACAGGGATTAGCGTCTGCAGCAGGTTTCACTGTAACCCGCCTCAGATCTCACACCGCGGGTCAGTTTCTCTCAACAGGATCGGTTTCAAAAATCGCTGTCAGCAGCCGCTTAGAATGGTTTTGTTAGGGAGGTATGAATGCTATATTTAAGCAAGAATTCAGGTTGTTTTTGTAAAAGATTTAAGTGTATAGATGGCCTTGTTCGGCCGGCTTTCTAATACGACTAATACGATTTCTGCTAGAAAGAGAGTCTAAAAATCAACGGCAGCAGGATAGGGTTAAGATCGTTCCTCCATGGCATGTCTGAGCACTTTTGTGGAGACCACATCTGAATTTTTCCCACCAGTTCCAGCTGGTCTCTGCATCATGTTTCATTTCCTGTAATAAAATTGCCATGTGCGCTTTGCTGGTGCTGCCCTCTAGTGTAGCTAACGCGTTCCATCACAGGAGACGCATGGGGTCAATAATTAATTAAGCTCCTGCTCATGTGCAGTCTCTATTAAAATGCAGATCCATTGTTAGTCCAAGCAGCCGCTTCACTGTGTAGAAAATTGCAGGGCAAATGTTCCATGAGATTTTTCCCCTGCTGAGTGATAAACTTTAGCGTTTATAGAGTTTCAGTATAGAAAGTACAGAAAGGTATTGATTTTGAATGGATTATTGATTCTGAAGAAGTATGGAAAAAACTGCATGTATGTATGTCTGAGTTTCCAGATGGTACTCTTTATTCTGCTATGCAAAAGACTTTCATTTATATTTAATTTACATCGTTCTACTCAACTAGAATTTTTGTGAAACTTGTAAAAAAACACAGATAATTAATTCAGTCACTGATCAAGGGAACCCATAAACGCTCATAGAGTTTTCTAAAGGAGCAATTTACTTCTTTCTAAGAGACATTCAGGCTTTCTCAGGTTATTTTTAGACTGGACCTGCACACAGGTTAAAACCAGGTCTGGTTTAAGGGTTTCGCAAAACATTAACGCCCCCCTTTTTTAACTTTAACATAAAAAAACTGTGTTTTAAAGAATCAGAGTTCATTGTGGGATAATTCCTCCAGATTTTCCTTTTGTTTTAGATTTTAAGGTCGAGCTAATTGACCCAGTATAGAAGCATAAACCAGTGTAGATAAACTGATAATTTATAAACTGGGCCCAAAGGTGCGACTTTAATGTTACTGTGCAATTATTTACATTTTTATGTGAACTTGTTTAGTTCTGCAATATTAGTTTTAAATCTGCCGCAGTGCTGCCCTCTAAGGGTTGAACGGGGCTATTGCAGATGAATTTTCCTATTGGTTCAGACGGCACATCTCAGTCAGACACACACCCCCGTAGCGAGTCAGGAGTTGGAAGTGTAAGCATTGCCAGCATTCCTCATATCTTTGAAAAATAATCATTTTATTCTTTATACCTTCGATCATATGGTTTACTTGAGATAATTTAATCTAACTGTAAATATGAGCTTCCAAAAAGTTTGTTACTGCGTTGAACGTTAGCACATGTTAGCCATGTTAGCCATGACGCTGCCAACATCCCTCTACCACTCAGAAACTGGACCCATCCTGTCCTAGGTTGCCTCTGAGGCGCTGGCTTCGGCCATCGCTGAGTCAGCGCTTTGAGGCAGCGGCTCAACCTGATAAGGCTCTGGCCCGCTGGCCTCCACACACCTCTATCGGTGACGAGGGGGGTGAAAAATCCTCCACCTCAAAAGACCGATCAGTGGTGCGACTACAGGCGTCGCTCTGCTCACTCTCCACGCTTCAATATGTCAAATTACAGGTGTCACTTTTCCTCGTTCTGACCACACCCACACGTAACCCCATTTGCTCATCCTCACACCTAGCCCCGCCCCTCATGGTCTCTTGGTACCGCCCACTTTGGTGGCATTTTTCAAAATTTGTCAGGGGGTGGGGTTATGCTTTCACATCCGGTTGAGTTACACTAAGTTAACAATTTAAAGAGAGCATGAGCAGACAGTAAGAAGCTTCCCCGCCTGGCTGACTGGCAGAAAACATGGCACCATCAGCGCTGTCAGCTGAAGCAAAAGAACCTTTAGACCAGGTGCTAACGTCTGTTTTAGGGATGCTGATGTAGTTGGATGGCACTAGATAAAGATGTTCTTGTACCTGAAGCCTAGATGCATGCTTTTTCCATGAATTCTTTAAAGAAAGAAATTCAGCACAGTGAAGGGTACTGGCTGTTCACAATTAACTCAGATTGATTGGTGAAGCGAAAAAGGGAATATTAGTAAATATATTAAAGCAGCAGGACGGAACGTTTAAATAAATGGGCCTTTAATCCAGTAAATGAGCAACAAAATAAAAGGAGAAAAATTCCAACAAATTGGAAAACTGACAGAGTGATCGGGGATTACTTTGGTAAAAGCCAAATATAAACCCTTCTTATTAGCTATACAGATGGAACAGAGTCCGTAGTGTTCTCTAGAGAAGTAGTCAGGGTCCGGCTGGTTGGATGCAGTGGTGAATAATCACTGTGTGGAAGAAAGAGAAGATGGTGGCACTTTAATTTGGAGCAGGTCCAAGGAAATGTATAAAGACCATTACTGCAATGGATATAAATCTAATCCCAGATTATTTATTAACCCTGGCCCTCCAGCTGCATGCTAAGTGAAGGAAAATGTGTTCTCCCATGAATTAATCATCTTGTCCCACTAAAGCGCATGTGTCAAAGTCAAGGCCTGCGGGTGGAATCCGGCCCATCAAGGCAATCTATCCATCCCTCGAACCAAAACAGGCTTATCATGTCATAAAGTAGAGGCATGTATCCTTTTACATTGTATAAAGGGGCTAGAACTAGGCCTCCTGTAGCGAATGTTGATTTTAACTGTGTAGGAACAGCATCCTGGCACTAGGTGTCAGTTTTCCACAACACATTGAAATAACCCAGAAATGTCCAAAAAGAGAAAAAGTTATGCAGAATGACGAGTTTAAAGTGTAACTCACTCCAAAATCAACTTTTTATTGGATATAAAGTGTATAAACTAAGCCTAAGGGTGCTACTTTTATGTTACAGTGCATGTTTTTTAGATTTCTGTGTGAACTGAAATGAAATTAAGAAATCAAAAGTATCTATACACGTGCAATGGCCCTGTTAATCACTTCATGATGCCAAAGTGGCCCAGCGTAGAAATGAGTCTGACACCCCTGCCCTAAAGGCTCAAATGGTTGAAAATAAAGCGTTGTTTTTTTCCTGAGGTCAGCTTTGCAGTTTAAAGCATCCCAATCTAAGAGAATGACCTTTTGGGGGGCCTTTTACGGGCCTGATGCCTCTGTTGGTGTCTGAGTAGAACTAAAAGCTGCTGTTTGACTGTGTGCAGGTTAAAATTGAGCTGCCGGTCCACGTGCACGAGAGACACCACATCCTGTTCACCTTTTACCACATCAGCTGCGAGTCCAGCACCAAGGCCAGCAGCAAGAAGAGGGACGGGGTGGAGTCACTGGGTGAGTCTGACTCTGGATGTTGCTTCAGGTGGGGGGGGGGGGGGGGGCCCTTTAGGCAAAAGGTATTCATAAAAACACAATTTCATCTGATTAAATAGAGCTGGGCATTATATCAAACTGTGGTCACCAGCAACACCAGGTTTGGTATATCACAACTACAAACGACTGCTCAACTGAATTGATTTGTGAAGAGGCAATTATATTTCAAGGATGTTTAAACATTCATGATATTAAAATCTCCCATTTTATGTAAAATATTAGGGGGTAGAAACATAATTGTGTAATAAAATGTTATTTTCAGACGAGAAATGCTTTATTTGTCATTGGGAAATAACATTTTAATATCGCCAACTCTGTGCTTGTGTCATCACATTGCCTTATAACTGTTTTGGGCCCAAGAGTGACCCTTGAGGTCCTCCTAACGTTGCACTCATGGTTCTGAATTCGTGTTGGTTCGTTTGCATGAACTGATGTCTGGTCGGTACATACAGGAAGTCAGAAACTGTTCACATCCATGACAGATTTAGGTTCAAAGTAGTCTTTTCATTTTACCAACATGTCTCTGCTTACTGGATGTAAAAGTAACGTCCAAGCTGAGTCTTTTGTTGAAATAAAAATTATCTCAAAATCTACCAGGTGTATTAACAATTTTGGCCTTAACCATTTAAGCAATTCAAAACTGTCTGAAATGCATCTTTTTTGTTGTCGAACTAAGAATGTAAAGTTTCACAAAAAAAATTCAGGACTTGTTCGATTTTCCAACATTCCCAAACTATTGTAAGTTTATTTCCTCTAAGGATCCCAGTATTGTAAACAGCTTTTATGTCACTAGGGACTTTGGTAAAAATAGTCCGTCCTAATGGGAAACCCTCTCTACTGAATAAATCTTCTCAAATAAAGTTTTTTGATTTCTCCAAGTGTTTGTGTGAGACGGCTGTGCACTTGGTAGCACCGTTGCCTTGCAGCAAGAAGGTCCTGGGTTCAAATCCCAGCCTGGGGTCTGTCTGCATGGAGTTTGCATGTTCTCCCTGTGCATGCGTGGGTCCTCTCTGGGTTCTCCAGCTTCCTCACACAGTCCAAAAACACGACTGTTGGGTTAGTTGTTCTCTCTAAATTGCCCTTAGGCGTGTGTGTGTGTGTGTGTGTGTGTGTGTGTGTGTTGTTGTTTTTCCTGTCACACATACTCAATGTGTTGCCCTGTGACAGACTGGCAACCTCTCCAGGGTGGGACCCCGCCTCTGAGACAGGCACCAGCCCTACGGGCCTGTACGGATAAGCGGGTGTAGACAACGAATGGGTGTTTGTGTGAAAATGTTCTAAAAAAAAAAAAAGAGTTTTAATTTTTTTTAGCACATCCTTAGCAGCAGAAGCAGGTTCCTTTACATAGCAGTGTTCATTCACCAGCTGGTTCAAAGTGCTTTACACGCAAAGAAAGAAAAAGCAGAAGATCACGGCAAAAATAAAGAGAAATTAAAACTGTTAGACTTAGTCATGTAAAAAAAGAATCATGAAAATAAAAGTAAATATCTAAAGAAGATAAAAAATGAAAGTATATTTAGGATTAATGTTTGGCAACACAGTGTGTGAGTTCTGGCTGTGAACTTACGGAGTAGCCTCAGCAACAAAACACGAAGACTTAAGAAAAAAAACAGTGTGGCGACATCAAACTAAAGACAATCGGAGAGTCTGATGTAGAAATATTTTTATATGATGGCTGGGCTCAGATTATGTTTTGTCTGAAGTGATGGACACACTCCTGACTCCCCAATTTATCTAGGATGTTGAACGTTTCCTTTCGTTGTTTTCACATCACTATCATTAATATGGCAGCTTATGTTACTCCTGTTCATTTAATGTCAGGGCCCAAATAAATAAATAAATAAGGTGACTGTGAAAAGTAGGGCTGCGATATCTGGATAATGAACTGCCTGTGTGCTAACATTGCGTGTTCTTCAGTGGGCTACTCTTGGATGCCTCTGCTCAAAGATGGAAGGATGCAGTCATCGGAGCTCCAGCTGCCCGTCGCTGCTACTCTCCCTGCTGGATATCTGGCTCAGGACAGCAGAAAGGTTGGTTCCCTCGCTCCATGTCTGAAAGCACTCGCTCAGGAGATAAATCAGTTTTATTTTAGGACTAGTGGACGTTAAATAAAAAAAAAACACTTGAGGTGCCAGAAACCAGATTCAGTCATTTCTTTCTGTTTTCCTGCCTACCATATTGTTTCTTCTGCCAACAGTCGCAGCCGGATATCAAGTGGGTGGAAAACGCCAAGCCACTGTTCAAAGTGAAGACCAACGTAGCATCAACGATATATCCTCAGGTCAGCCACGAGCCCGTCCTCCTTTAACTGACACGTTCACAGGGAGGCAGAGAGCGGAGACCGAGGACGGTTCTGATGCTCCCGCTCTGCTTTCTCCACTGCAGGACCTCCATCTGCACAAGTTCTTCCAGCACTGCCAGCTGATGAAGGCCGCAGCAGATGGCAACCCAGCAGAACTCATCAAATACCTGAAGGTAAACAGTTATTAGGAATGGGGGGGGGGGGGGTGCTTTATGCCAGGTGAATAGTTATTTGTTGTGTTTCCTGAAGGCCTCAAACATTCTTTTCTCCTATTTTCCACCTTGTAATTAGAGTTTAAACACTACTGACTGCCATCCACGGTTCCTTTTGATAGCGTTTGATCCTTGTACCTCAGCTACCTCTTTCTTGCCGGCCTGCTCATTGTTGTTGTGCATTCCCCGTGCACTGATAGTGATTCCAGTCCAGTCATAGCATGCCTTCCCCGCGGTTCTATCTAAGCCGCTGGGAAGCTGTGCCAGGACGTCCCAGCGGTTATGAAAGCGCTGCCTCTGTAAACCTTGGTGCAGCTTGAAGCCGGTACCTGGCCGGTGCCTAGCGGTACCTTTCTCCAGTCTTGTTGCGTTCCTCTCGTAAGTTTTCGAAATGACCGTGGCGCCCCTGTCCCTGTCTCCTCCTGCAGTGCCTGCATGCCGTGGAGACTCACGTTGTCATCACCTTCCTCCCAACGGTGCTGATGCAGCTGTTTGAGGTGCTCACAGCCGCCACCAAAGAAACCCAGGAGATCGCTGTCAACTCTCTGCGGTAAACTTCTTCATTTGTCTGATCACCCGTTTTACGAGACGTCAGCTCACTAGTGAGAGTTTGGGGCCCTTTGGCCGTTTCAACTGCTTTACCTCTTTGCGGCATGGATTCAACCAGGTGTCAGAAACAATCCTGAGAGGTTCTGGTCCATATGCACATGGCAGCGTCACGCAGGCGCTGCGGATTTGTCTGCCTCACATCCGGGATTCCAATCTCTCATTTGAGTGCCTCAATAAGGGACTCTGTTGGGTTGGCATTCATGTTCATGTTGATTACAAAGCGTTTTTCTAATCAGCTATTGCCCAGTTGTGACTCGTAGCCTCACTTTCCTGCCCTTAGTTGCCATGAGCAACACCTAGTTGTTGTTTTTTTTTGGCCACACCAGCTGCCACCTGTAGCTCAGCTGCTTCGAAGGTCGACTTCAGACCTGGTTTTCTGCACACCTCTGTGATACCAAGTGCTTGTTTGAGCCACCGTTCCTGGAGCCGCATATTTTCACTTCAACTAGTTTCACAGGTTTCACTAGTCACACCGAGGCAGGACTACAACCCTCGCTTTTATTAGTCAACAAATCAGTCCGATCGTACCTGTCTGGGCAGGTCGTAGGACCGTATCAACAACACATCATGCCCTGGTCTAAAGACATGCAGGATGAGAAGCACCGTCGCTGACGTCAGTCAGTGCCCAATGGGCTCTAAGCCTGTTGGGTTTCCAGTGAACCAGTATAGGAATCATCAGGTTAGTGTTAGACCTGGCAGAAAAAAACACAGAATGTAGAGAGGAGAGGGGAATCTTTGCAGGAGTGGCCAACCAGGAATACGCCTGATTTTCAAAAGCTTTGGCAGCCATGCGTATTAAAACAGCTACAAAGTGATTAATTTATACAAAGCTGATCATCAAACCGGGAGCAAAGCAGTTTGCGTGTCTAAAACGAGCAGAACAGTGAGAACAAACTTTTTTGCATAAGAGCCTTCCTGAATATGCGGATCACATCCTAATGAACAAAGCGCGCACATTTATGGGAGGGGATAAGCAAATATAAATACGTAATACCCACAAAGTGTTTTTCCAAAGCTGAAACTGAGAATTGGCACAGCTTTTAACTTTATATTTAGCACCTCTGACAGTCAGGTGCAAAGTCACGCACACACAATGGCTGCCGTCCCTGTGGCCAGAAAGGACAGAAAGGAGGCCCTGGTATAATGACAGAAGGAGGACAGAGAGTCTCTCTGCAAGTGAACATATTGGAGCTGCCAGAATAAAAACAACAGTAGAATAATGTTAGTGGGGAGAAGGATGGCTGGTAGATGCAGCATCTGTGGGACAGTGGGGGTGAGAGCGGGACGCTGTATTAATCTACATGCACTTAAACCAAGGTGACAAATACCAAACCTGCTATTGTCTAGTAAACATAGCGGCATGCTTCTAACTAAACAAAGCTGAAGATTAGGCAACTCCTAAGAACAGCCTGGAGGCTGTAAAGACGTTATAACCTGGGAAAAAAAACGATTTTACCTGGAGCGGCTGAGAGGAGGGGAGGGGGCTGCACAGGTCTGACCTGACCTTTTTTTTTTTTTTTTTTTTTTTAAAGAATAATTATTGTCTCTAAGACAACGTTTATCAGCAGAAATCCTCGTTAAAAACGGTTATGAGCCTCCTCATAACCGTTGTCTGGAGAGATTATGTGAAGGGTTTGGGCTTCCTCTTTCTTTGACAGCAGCTCCCAAACTGCCAGCAGTAGACACAGTTTACTCATTTAGACTGGGCGGACCCAATGTTGTACTTCTTAGGGACGCAATTTTTGATGATCAGGTGCAACACGGCCACTTTTTGCTCTCGCAGTTCAGCTCAATTTCGCGGTCGTTATTTGGAATAATTTGAAAACCAGGCCCCAAGAGCGCAACCAAAAGAATTAGGACAGCATTTAAAGCAATGCAGACTTCACGCGCCTCAGTTATGCACTGTGCCTCAACAATAAGAAAGAGACGGGAGAGATTAAAGGCCAAAACCGCCGCCGATCAAACAGGAGCACAAAGATCTGTCTCGCACTTGCCAAAGAGCATCCGGATGTTCCCCAAGAAGTTTTTGGAAAAAATATGCTGACTGACGAGACAAAAGATGTGGTCTAGAACCATTTAAGAGAAAGAACCCCATCCTGACAGCCAGTCATGGTGGCGTGGGGCTACTTTGCTTCAAGGTTTCACATGTTGTGCATTCAAAAACACAACAAGGCAGTTTTCTTTCACAAATCTGCCACCTTTGGGTGTCGAAAGGTGGATGTGCCTGAAAATCCTGGTCGATAAGCAGAAATACTCAGACCGACCCGTCTGGTACCAACAGCTATGCCGCAGTCAAGCTCACTCAAATACCACTCCCATACCCCCAAAGGGTCCAGTTTGAACTTCGATTCGCTGTCTTCACCACGTCTAGATGCCTCAGCGCGTTGAGTTGCTGCCACGTGATTGGCTGGCTCACGTTTTGTGTTGGCATTAAGCAGGCGTACCACATAAAGCGGCCAGTGAGTGTACGTCTTCGAATGTCCACGGCGTTGACCTTTCCCACGTTTCCCTTTCAGAGTAATCATACATATCGTGTCCAAATGCCACGAAGAAGGACTGGAACACTACCTGCGCTCCTTCGTTAAGGTGACCCACAATCTGCGTCCCAGCTCCTCCAACTATTTGTGTGGCCAGGGCAACAACAGTTGTTTTTGTCCGTTTGTTTGTTTCAGTACGTCTTTGTGACCAATCCACCAGCGTCAGGAAGCTCGGCGACCACCCACGAAGTACTGGCCACTGCTGTAACAACCACCCTTAAGCAAACTGCGGATTTCAACACCAGCAACAAACTGCTCAAGGTGTGTAGTAGACGCATCAAGGCGCGGTACCAGACGTGAACAGCAGGGGGCATACTTAGCTTTAAATCTGTTCTATCTGCAGCCACATCAAGGTGAAAAGTCTCTCGACATGTTTCTGCCCGCAGCCTCTGTCTTTGATGTATATTCCCATCGTTGTTTCTCCGTTTGTGGTGACTCCTCTTCCCAGGAAGGCCGCGTAGGAGGAAATATTGTTTTTCAGATGAGCCGTAACCTTTCTGCCTTCGTGTCTCTGTTTCCAGTACTCGTGGTTCTTCTTTGAGACCATGGCAAAGTCCATGGCCCAGTACCTGCAGGAAGGAAACCGCATGAAGGTTGGTATTCAGTGACACCCCGAACCTGGCTGTCCTTTTCTGACGTGGAGCCGACGAGTTGGGACACACTGCTAGTGACGGGACAAAAACATGTCACCCCGCATTAATAAACCTACCACTCAAGAATCCTAGTGGGGGATGGGGGGGGGGTCGCAGCGGGTAGCGTGACTCATATACGGAGGCCTGTAGTCCTCGACGCGGTCGACCCGGGTTCGAATCCGACCCATGGTCCTTTGCCGCATGTCTCTCCCCCTCTTCCACCCCCCTTCCTGTCAGCCTACTTTCATAAAAAGCGAGCCACTACAGCTGCGGAAAATCCCCCAAAAAAAGAATCCTAGTGGGTCACTACCCACTGGATGATGTGGGTTTCATCCTGGAGCTAAATGCGAGCAGGAAGCGGTCTGACCAGGTGGAAAGAGTGCTAACTCTTATCTAGGGTTGATTTACATGCAGGTGATCTGTCTTCATAACGTTCTCCACATTTAGAAGTTTTTTTTTTTCATTGTAAAAGTGATATATTGTGACAGCATGTTGTGGGTTTTTGACGTTCTGTTAAAATGTTTGTCCACTGTGTGGATGTTTGGGGTCAAAGAGCTCAAATGGCTTCTCGGGTATTAGAACGCAAACGGGCTTTTAACATTTATGGTCGTAGGGAGCCCCGTAAAAAGCAGATTAAAAAAGCAAAACAAAAGATATGAACTACAAAGTTCCAAAGCTTATTTGGTATTTCAAAATATTTTAAAAAAATGGGCTAACAAGAACCGCAAGTCTTAGGTGGAAAATGCATGAATCTTAACATGGGATATCTGCAGGAACCTTGCACATAAAACAGTGGTTTAACAGGTAAAATTAAACAGATGTTTAATGCATTCAACAACAAAATAGCCCCAAAATGTAGAATTGTCAATTAGCATGCATTGAAGGGTCATGTGGCTTTGTTGCAAAGATCATGGAGGTGGCTGTATGGCCACAGGACTGGACCCGTAGTAGCAAGGTGCCTGGACTACTCAGACCTAGATAACAGTGGTGAGGAGTGGACCAGCAGATATTGCCACTGGCCCTTTAGCTCAAGCAGATCAGTGTTTTGTCAACGTGAAACGCACAGCTGATCCCACAAATGCTGCTTTGGGGAAAGATGGGGAGAAATGGCTGGCTGAAATGATCAACGGACCTCAAAATCCATTTGTGCTGTGTGTGGATGTTGAAAGACTGAATCGAGATTCATCCCTGACCATGATCTGATGCAGAGAACCCTGCTAAACACAGCCACCTCTGCTCTGGTGTTGATAACATGTGACCATGAACTAGTAGTCTTGCAGATGCAAGCTTCCAGGACAGCGTCGGATGTTGGGTTTTGTATCCTGTATGGTGTCCCGTATCAGTTTCCAGGTGGAAAATGAAGATGTCAGTTATGCTTGGCACACGTACAGTATCCTGCCTGTCATGGACAGCCGAAACCTTTAAGAGCCCACCGCCAGAACTAATACCACAGTGCCACACCTAACAAACTGTCAGGTCATAGTTATGATGTCTACAAGGCCTCCCTTTGTGCCTGGTGACCCCCCACCTGATGTTTTTACTCACTGGTTGTTACTTTGGCAACTGCCTGACAATACAGTCGCTCCAATGATGCCACCGCTTATGGCCTATGATGGCAATTCTGTTCATTCCAGCTTGCAAATCAATTATTTTACATACCAATCATTTGAAATTTGACAATTCCATTAAGTTGATTAAATTTTTTGTCAGTTTGTGTGTGTATATTCTGTTTCGAGGAGTTGTTCTTTTGATTATATCAAGCTAATTTCGGCCTTTTCTTCCTTATGTGTACATTTCATTCATCATCGCTTTCATGTTGGCTCTTCTTGAATATTTGCTTTTAAAAAAAAGCTCTACATTGCAGTTGCATTCATTTAATGTGCACCCCAGCCTGTATGTGCTGTCCACGATGATTAAACTACATAAAAAGACAAACTGTGCTGTCCATCTCTCCAGATGCCGCGGGCCCAACGTTTCCCCGACAGTTTCCACCAGGCGCTGCAATCCCTGGTGTTGTCCATTATGCCCCACATCACCATCCGCCACATGGAAATCCCAGAGGAAGCAAAAAGCATCAACTTGAGCCTGGCCAGTTTGATTAAGGTCTGATTCCCACATGCAAAACACGATAACGATCGCTTCCTTTTTTTTTTAATCAGAGGTTATTTACAATTTCCTCCACCTCTTGCACCTGCACGGTGGTTTATGAATCACAGGTTGAGCAGCTCAAATTGCTCTTCTTCCTTTTATATACAGCTCATCTGTATCTAGGAAATTAAAGCCATAACACAACACATAACAACTGTGTGTTTGAACGCTTACGGTCAGAGACGGCTATGTTTCCCTGGAGATCCAAGGCAAGTTATATTGACCTTAGCTGTCGGCTTTTTCTACTCAGAGGTGCCTGACGTTCATGAACAGAGGCTTTGCGTTCGGCCTGGTCAACCACTACATGTGCCACTTCAGTCTGAAAGATCCAAAGGTACGTTTGTGTTTGGGAGGGTGCAAAATCCACTATGCTGACTGAGATTCAACCACCTTGTGACCTCATATTGGTTTTTATTTGACAAAAATCTAAAATAGATCGACGGATCTGGGGTTACTGGCATTTTAAAAACGTTGCACTCACATTATATGCGGACGACGTTTTGGCTTGCTCTCCTTGAGGAACACACACCCGTTGTGTGGCGCGCAGCTCTTTTTTTTAACCACCAAGCTCGAGTTTGTTTTCTTACATTTGTGCGTGAGCCTTAAATTTGATTAACAAACTAGAAGAAACGCAGACCTCCTGGTCATAGTTAAGCAACTGTATTTAC